>NC_134484.1:464572971-464685471 GCF_040206685.1 Ascaphus truei
CATTCCTCTCCTCCCCCATTCCCCTCCTCCCCCATTCCTCTCCTCCCCAATTCCCCTCATTCCCCCTCCCCATTCCCCTCTCCTCCCTCATTCCCCCCTCTCCCTCATTCCTCTCCTCCTCCTCCCTCATTCCCCCTCCTCCCTCATTCTCCCCCTCCTCCTCCCTCATTCCTCTCTTCCTCATTCCTCTCCCCCTCCTCCCTCATTCCTCTCCCTCATTCCCCACCCCTCATTCCCCTCCTCCCCATTCCCCATCCTCCTCATTCCTCTCCCCCTCCTCCCTCATCCCCCCCTCCTCATTCTCCTCCTCCCTCATTCACCTTCTCCACATCCCCCCCATTCCCCTCCTCCCTCATTCCCCTCCCCCCTCATTCACCTCCTCCCCATCCCCCCCTCCTCCCTCATTCCTCTCCCCCCCATCCTCTCCGCCCTCATATTCCCCTCCCTCCTTCCACTCCCCCCCTCCCTCCTTTCCCCCTCCCCCCTCCCTCCTTTCCCCCTCCCTCGCTGCTCCGCTTCTCCCCTCGCTCCTCCACCCTCTCCTCCCCCTACCCCCTCACCCCATGCTCCTCCCCTCCCTCACGACGGTGACTGACAGGTCCGCACTGCGATGCAGCAGAGGCGCCACAGGTAACATTTGGGGCACCCTGGCTTTTTCCATACCGGCGTTACCTCAGGAAAAGCACGGCTTGTGTGGAACAGCTCCACGGTAATCACGGTTTCATTCCCATCTATTGTGACGGCTTTACAAGGAGCTATACATTCATATCCTACGTGTGTTTTCTAAAATCAGTCCGTTCTGTAGTAGTAGATAAATTAAGTGTTATTTTGAATGAGTTTTAATACACGGAGCATCCTTTGATTTCTATAACAGGTTTTATCCCACCTCCCCAGCAGTGCAAGCTCTTTGTAACACTTTCCTGTTTGTGATAAGTTGTTGCCAACGTTCTCAGCAGAAGACCGTGTCGGAGCTGCAAACTGTAACAATAGGCAATGTCACCATAGTAATTTAAGGATACATTGTAGCTGCTGAGTGAACTCAGGGAACCAGAATCTTTGCTGATGGATCACGGGATAGCAAAATCCATCGGCATCTTAGGTAATTAGTTTTCATTGAAAAAAAAAAGGTAATCAAAGGCTGTTTATATTAAAACAAAATAATTATTTGTTTAAAGTGCCGCGCGTAATGCTGCTTTAAGTCCTTGTGCAATGTGCTGTAAAGGCACTTCCCTGTGCTGGAGAATATTTTAGTCCCCTTCACTTGAATGAAGCCAATCTCTTCTCCAACACTGGGAATGGGCAGTGCCAGCCTCTACAGCTGGTTCTGACTTTGATATTCGAATCCTCCACAGTAGCTGTCTTTTAGACCCTTGCTCAGTACAGAATGGGATTATGGGTAAAAAAAAAGGCCTCTAGCACCATAATATAGGTATTTCAGTATTGCTGATTAACCTTAGAAACTGCTGTATGGACAGTTCGCTTATCTAATTATAAAACGGTCTCATTTTGCTAGTTGCATTTCTGTTGTGCGTTCCCATTAGACGCCAGGCAGGGCATATGCCCTTGGAAAGAGAATAAACATTTGCTCCTGTTAAGTTGTTTAATTTTTATTTAGCTCCGCTTGCAAAACACGTACCAATTTGTGTAGCGAATAACAGTTTAGGTGCCGGAACGCCAAGTATACGTGTACAAAGAAAGTGTAACAACTTTTGAGTACACAAAACCTCCTTCCCCTCTGAATCCTCAGCACCTATAACAAAACCATGCACGATTACCACATTTAATGCTTTTTTTTCCATTTTTATTTTAAAATAAGTTTGTACAGGCCAGTTACATATCCATATTGTTACACGTCTCTATAAAATAGATTCATACGGGTCATGTGTAAACCAGGAAAACTAGAGAAGAGAAAGAAAAAGAACGGGGGGGGGGGGGAAGTATGGTACAAGGAGGGGAAGTGATGCATATTCAGCTCCAAAGTGCAGAGTTCTGGACTGTCCGGGAGTTTCCAAGAGGATAACTCCACATGGATCAGGTTAATATGGGTTCATTCAACATTACAGGCCGAGACTCGTGTGCGAAGGGAGAAAACACATCCCCCGTAATCAATCAGGGTTACAAAGCGTTAGTCATTCATGCTAACACGTGTGGAAAATACTTCCAGGCACTTGGGTAGGCACAGCAGTATTGCTTTATGGTAACATGTGACTCCATTGCCCAATGAGGTGACACCGACTCATAACGCACACATCACTAGGGATGTAGATAGCAGATAAACGCAGGAGGGTAGTACCCAGTTTAGATGTTAAACATAAATAGTAGTGTGAGCTTAATTTAAAAAAATACTGACAATGTAAATCAAAAGCAGGCGGGTCTGGAATCCGTGTAGCTGCCGATTAATTCATTAACATCAAACAGTTGGCGGGAAATGAAGAGACGCAAAACAAAAAAAAAAATCACATGTGTGAGTCGAGTAATTCGTAGGCCCGATGGCTCCGTGTGCCCACTACACGCGACGCTCGTCATGAGCGAGGACAAAAACATCCATGGAAAGCACTTTGATAAATCAATGTTGAGAACCACTTTCTAAAAGGTCTCTTAACTTCAATGTAAGGCCTTATTAAAACAATACGGGCGTCGACTTCGATTGGGTATTTTTTTGGCCAAAACAACCGCTTCGGGCGTATACAGAATTACCCCCTTAGTGTCAGAACAGACCGTCCAGGGAAATCAATAAATAGCCCTAATTCGTTACTGAATTTGACATTTGATGCTAAAAAAAAAAGTTTTTCTTCACTTTAATGGCAATTAACCCAAGATCAAGCTCAAATACCCCTTATCGAACCTTAGTGAATCCCCTCTTAGATTGACTTTTTTTGTGGCCAATGTGAGAGTCCTTCATAAAGGAGTTTGCTAGTGTGGACTTTCCAAACCCTACCGGTCTGTTCTTCATGTGAACGGTCACATCACACTGCCATCTCATCTCCGAAGAACGTCAACTAAAAAGGTATCACAAAGGGTAATAAACCTATACTTCTCCGGAATCCACCATTTGAATAGAGCTTTGACCTAGATGTAAAACAAATATCCGATACCAGATCTCTGTACATCATATTGTATTTATACCTTTAGGTGTATCCATCACGGTGTACAGCTGTAGCAAGACTTACTGGCCTCGGTGCGGCTGCCAAGACCGGTCAGGCGACCCGCAGCACCGAAAGATGAACTCTACGGGGAGTTCCATTCACAAGCATGTAACCCCCTCTAGCTCCATCGCAGTAGACACCGTTCCGGGCGCCAAAGACTTTTGAAGGTGTGTTCGGGGTGCCGAGGACAGTAAGACTTACTACATCTGTAGTTCGGAGAGATACGGCAGAAAATAGGTTATTTCTCAAAATATATAGGTACTTTGGATGGTACGGTATTTATAAGAAACTTGTCCGGCAGAATCACAGTCGGCTCATTCATATTCAAATGTGAAATCCCTCATATTTATTATTGTAATCATTCCATTCCATTTTTTGCCTTCCTACAGGTTTGGCAGTGACACTGGTATCTCAAAACGGGAATAGATGTCGGAGATTGAGACTTCTTGGGTTTTGCTTTGAATCTTTGAACTCTTGCGGGACTGGGGGAAAAAAATGGTAAGATAGATGTATAAAAAGGACAAAAAAAAAAACATATTGTGAATTTTACTATGTGAAGAAAAAAACAAATAACAAAAAAAAGAGTTTGCCAGATCCTTAATTCACCAATAAAAAAAAAATAAAGCAGTCCTGAAAAAGGCAGATATCCGGACATCGGGGAGTGCGTTCCAAGCACTCGGAAAAAAACTAGACCCATACATATGAATGAATGGCAGATAAGGGATACATGGTCCACTTAGTCTGCTGAATCGCAGAGGCAGACAGGAAGCTGTGTGTCACGTTCGGAGCTGTAAATATCCGGGCCTGTTTCCAAGCCGTGTACGACGTGTGAACAGGAGATAGTAGAAAACAATTTCCTTTCCTACCAGTGACTTTTGGTTATAAATAAAAAGTTCAGTGAGAGCAAAGGAAGGCTTCTTTTAGGTCATGCTCAGCTGTGTCATACCCCACTATGGTCCCAACATGCTCTGTAACCTTCTTCGTCTTGCGCCGTAAAATTGAAAGACGTCTTCACGGCATAACCAATGTGTGTCTCCTAAGGACACTTGTATTTTGTTTCTAACAGTGCTGGAGAGAGTACCAATTCACCGATAAAGATGCAGTCCCCTCCAGGATCAAGTGAAACCAATAGCAGACATGTAAGGTGTGAAATCTCGGTGACGGGAGACGGCTCCAGTGACATTCTATAACGTTGTCAGGCGTCCGCATTTCCGTTAGCTCCTCCCTTTTGAGTGACAATTGTGCGTTGAGCAGGACACGCCCACCTTTCCCACTGGCAACGCACCCTTCGCTCACCTTCCGACAGGGAGGTGCATGTATAATTTTGATGCCGTCATCAAGAAACTGAACTGAATGGGCGAAAGGAGAGGGCTACCGGTCCCAGGCCAGGGATGACTTGGCATGTAGGTTATTGATGGGTAGAAACCTTCGTCAATAGTCTCGAAGCGGGAAGCCACAGGAGGAATTGTATATCCTTAGAGAAACACATTCAACCAGCAAAAGGGAGCTGGTTGAAAGCCAGCAGGATGATGCTTTGGCAAACTCATGTTCAATACAGAGACGCCAGCATCTCTCGCTCTCAAGAAAGTCATGGCAGACATAAGCTAGGTCACCTGGTAAGATATCCCCCCCTCATACAATTGTCCACTTGCTCGGAAACTTCTCAATTTCCCAAGACATTCCACCAGTCTTTTTTTATTTTTATTTTATTTTAATTTTTTACTTAAAAAAAACTTCCCTTTTTAGATAAGTCTGTGGATTTAATTATTTGCCCAGAGTTCTGTCCACACTGGGAGGTGATGGATGTTGTTACACGACAGAGCTGGCCTCAGTTGTGCTGTTGAGGTTCTTCACCACGTCGGCCCTTTCCATGTTGACCAGGGCGGCACACAGGACCTCCAGAGTAGCGCTGTCCTTGGAGGACCAGTCAGAGAAGAGGGTGTGCACCGGGTCCTCCCCTCTCCCAAATGTGTCAATGGTGTCCTCCTCATAACCCAATAGGCTGGCCAGGCGCTGCCAATCCTTCCCACGGCTGGAATCCGCCAAGAGACGCTCCACTTCGTCCTGCTTGTGAGGTGGAAGGTTGATGTAAAGTTTTGGTTCTGTCTTCAGTGCTGTGGGGTGAGGGAAAAGGGGAAGAGGTCAGATTTACCCAGATGTCATGGATTGAAGCAGCTTTGACAGTGCAGCTTCTCCTGCTCGTGTTATCACTACAGCGTGCTGACTGGTTTTTCAAAACCGTGTGTTTTAATCCTATAAATGAGCCCGAAACAATTCAAATGGCTACTAAACTCCTTCTCACTGGGCTTCTAAGAGCTTTGGTCAGGAGAAGACAATTGCTCTGATAATACAACTTGTAGGCTACATGGAAAACAGTTCTGTTCTTATTGGTGATCTACAGCAAGTGTGAAGGCCACATCAGAGGTTGCCATGTAAACACTCTACTGCAGGTCTCAGGGCCTTGGCAAATACAAATGAAAAAAAAACAATACAAAAAGGAACATCTTTTTATAATCTGCTTTAAAAGGCATCACATGGATCTCACTCCAGATTATTTGTGTTGGGAAGCGCACCTCAAAGCCTCTTAAACCACACACTACAAACTGGAGCGTGCTGTCGAGATGGAAGATGAGAGGTTTCCTCCAGTGCAATAAGGGCGTGGAACGGATTTATGATCCAGATAACAGGACAGACACCGAGATATCCTAAATATGGGGAGGGAAGTCGGGGACCAAGAATAGTTCTGTTGCTTTACAGGAATACGGGTAAACTGGTCCTTACTTACGGTCTGCGTCCCAGAAACAGCAACGATGCTCCACGGCCCAGTCACTAAGATTACCTACCTACCGAGGTGTTTGCTAGTTTATTGTTCTAGTCTTCCGACCCCATTGTACTGCGCAGCGGAATATGTTGGCGCATTATTAATAAACGATGATAATAATGGACCCACAAATTACATATTGATGGGAAGTGACTCATTGACGTTCTATCAAACAGCTGATGCTAAAAATCAGCGAGCCTCGACTCACAGCCAATCGGCGAGAGTTGGCATGTCAGCGATGGTATACAGCAGGGGTGGGCAACTCCAGTCGTCAAGGGCCACCAACAGGTCAGCTTTTAAGAATATCCCTGCTTCAGCACAGGTGGCTCATTCTTTGACTGAGCCACTGATTGACCCCTGGAGTTGGCCACTCCTGGCATAGAGTGATGGAGTACTCACCTTTGCTCAGTTGGTGCTGCTCCTGTAGGCTGTGCGTGTCCAGGAAAACCCCGCTGTCACTGTGCAGCTTCTCTCCCTCTGCAGAGGTGGCCAGCTCACCAGCTCTGGCTTTGGCCAAAGCCTTCTTCTGCTTGCAGGTGCTCCAACTAAAGAGACACAAAGGGAAGCTCGTTAAAAAAAAAAAGGTGCAATCCCACATAGCCAGACAAAAAGCAGTTTAAATGGATTCCTTCAACTAATGTAACCAAGGCCTCTGATTGGGAAAGTGTTTGCCAACTAAATGTTTTATTTACCCTCACCCCACCCTGTTCTTATCAGGGAACCGATAAGGGAAGGCGGAGAGAGGTGGTGCTCTGCCTGTGCAAACTCTTGTTGAACACACAGATCCATCAGGGAAAAAGACAGCAGGCAGAGGAAATTCAAAACCCTTTCCGAGTCTCAGCTCCCCATATTTACAGAAGGTCCATGCTGAAATGTGACACCCTGTGAGGGCATGTCATTACCCAGAATCCCTTGCTGCAGTGGAAGCATTGTATGCTGGGAGATAATGGGGTGAGGGCAGGGTTGCAGACCTGTCAGAGACACGTGAATCTGCTCACACGTGAGGATTTTTTATTTGCTGCGCACATTTACTTCCGGACTTTACAAAAAATGATACGTATTAGATTTTGATGTGACCCCCCTTAACCCTTAGACTGCTGGGTGGGCCGCAGGGCAAGTGTGCAGGTCACGTGATCGCTCGGTCACCGACGATGGAATTTGCTTTATTCATAAAGTGTGTTACCAGGAAGTAATACAGCGAGAGTGCCACGAAACGTCATCTGCTTTTGAGCGCAGGCGTAAAAATTGTTCATTTTTTCATTTTCTTTCACCAATAAAAAAAAAGAGAAACGGGCTGGGGGGTTCTCACAATGCGATTGTAATGAAAAAAAGGGAAAGTCAGGGAAATTTCAAAGTAAAAAACAAATAAACGAACGAAAGGGGTGCTTTGGCCTGAATAAGTTGACCTGCGATTGTAAAAATACTTAAACATTTTAAAGTGATCAATGTTTGCTGGTAAACCCCAAAAGAAGTCGTTCACTGGGACTGCGCCTTTAATCCCTCCAGTGCAGGAGCGGCCAACTCCAGTCCACAAGGGCCACCAACAGGATATCCCTGCTTCAGCACAGGTGGCTCAATCAACGACTGCCCCACCTGCGCTGAAGCAGGCACAACCTGACCTGTTGGTGGCCCTTAAGGACTGGAGTTGGCCGCCCCCTGTCCCAGCGCTTCTGGCAGCGAAGGGTTAAGAGAAACGTTGTTCCCGCCATAGAACAGCAAATCTAATTGTCTCCGGAGGAGCTATTGAGAGTCTAATCCTATTGAGGGTCTGGAATCAGCTGTAACAGTTACTCAGCGGGACCCATCTCCAGGCCCAGCGCTGGAATGTCCGCCCAGCTGTGAGGGATGGGAGCAATAAGCAGCGACAACGTGAGAGTCTGCCCTCCGCAGACAGCTTCTCACACATCTCTTTTAGGGAACTCACAAGTGCCCCCGAAATGCTGGGAGCGAAGGTGGTTCCATGCACAATATGCCGGCGGGTTTGGCGGCATCAGGGGGTGTTGCTCTGGTGGAGATTTCTGGTCAATTTCATATGCACATTTCCCAGCAAATTTGCACGTCTCCCCCTGTTGAGGGATTTCGAGATATTGGGACTGGGGTGCTAACCTGGCTTGTGGCCCCCCAGGAACCTTCGGCCTTGATAATTGGGAATGGTTATATACTCTGGGCTGGTTGAGGTTGCCTTTTTAACCCCTTCTCTACCGGGAGTTGCCTGTCACACCCTGCCTTATGGCATTTGCCTGTGGTCTTCAAATTGAGCGAGACTGTCCCAACGCCAGCTGGCTGGCACATCAAAATGTCCTAAATATCTGCTGTTGAAAGCGCTTTGTAATGAGCCGCGGTGGAGCGAGAGTGCAGAGTATGGCTTGGTGTAGGGATGCAATACAACGCATTACTGCCAGCAAAAGCGGCTCCACTTGTACATACAACATATTTGCCCTGCCCGACTCTTCTGTAAGGTGATACTCGGCTATACACCCTGTACCAAGTTATACCCCAACAATGTCCCCTGGTCATCTCCCTATGAAGAGGTTACAGACCGGTGGTGTCTGTAGGTCATAGGTCACCTCCAGCCAGATGATGCCTTGCATCTGGTCACCACAAGTGTCCCTCCCGTATTTCCTTGTTTGAAACGTGGGGACGGCAATGGCACCAATATATAGTCACAGAGAGTACAGGAGGAGTATACCCGCCATATAGAACAGTATATAAGCATGTCAAAGTGTGGGTGTATCTTTGTACGCGTGGGTATGCATGTGTATTTCAGGTCATGTAGGTCGTGATTCCTTTTAGTGGACCAACATTAAAGATACTAAATAAAATGAGTGTACAGAGCTTTCAAAGCCTTACAGGTCTCTTCTTCAATTGTACTCAAATGTGCAAATCGGTGTGTTATGGTATACATCAGTCTATCAGTGACTTGGGTTGTGTATCGGTGTGTTAATGTGTGTGTAGATCAATGGGTGTTAGGGAATTTGTGTAGCGGTGCTTGTGTTGGGGTTCAGCAGCTATAAATGGCAGAGGGCCCCAATAAACCCTAAGTAGCCAGAGTGACTGAGCCACCTGTGCTGAAGCAGGGATATACCCAATACCTGGCCTCTTGGTGGCCCTTGAGTACTGGAGGTGGCCACCCCTGCTCTAGTGTCAGTCCCTGTGCCGTTCGCACCGCGAAGGCTTAACCCCTTCCCAACGCAGGAAACGTACCACTTGAAAGCCACGTATGCAATGAGCCCGACCACCACGGCGGCCAGGATGGAGCAGTACACGGGGATGATGTTCTTGCTGTTGTCCTCCTGGGGGATGAAGTGGGGAGAGCCGGGGGCCGTGCTGTTCTCGTCCTTGCGAGTATCTCCGTCTATACGCTTCAGGATTGGAACGTCTTTATCTGCGGGGGGAGGGAGGGGGGGGGGAGGCGGTGGTTGGGGGGGGGGGGGGGAGGGAGGAGAGAAGGCAGAAGAAAATGATGGGACCATTCATGGAACAAACCTCTACTCCAGGGGCAGCCAACTCCAGTCCTCAAGGGCCACCAGGTTCTAAGGATATCCCTGCGTCAGCACAGGTGGCTCAACCTGTGCTGAAGCAGGGATATTACCAATACCTGACCTGTTGGTGGCCCTTGAGGACCAGAGTTGGCCGCCCCATGTTCTACAAAGAACAAGGCGACCGTGGCTCGTGCGGCCCCATTCCCTTTGCCTTGAACCCTTTCAAGACTTGTATACGCAGCCAGGCACACCCCTTTTCTTAACCCTTTCTCTCCCACAGGGGGATTGGTAAAAAAAAAATATTTAAAATTTGCACCTCTGGCAGTGAAGGGGTTAATAGGTTATCGCTTCCTGTCTCATTCCGAGGGGGGGGGGGGGGAAGGGCTTCAGGAGGGCGACCTCTGCCGCCTTCTTACTGCAGGTCGCCCCCTCCAGTAAATACTTTAATCTTTCTCGCTCCAATACACAGTGACCAAGTTCCACTGACCACGCGCGTCCCAGGACAAGGACGCTGCTCCTGCTGGCTCGCTCGGACGGGCGGGGGGGGGGGGCATATCATACCAGTTGCATGATACACGCTATCTTACTGTATCTGCTTATCTCCCTCGTGCGCAGCTTAGACTGTCAGCTCATGGGGGCAGACTCCCCTCCCGCACTCTCCCCACCCCTGTTTCCATTCACATCTACAGCAAATAAGACACTTCCACTTGTGAGCGCGACCCTGCCCTGCCCCATTATCTCTTAGCACACAATGCTCCCCTTGCAGCCAAGGATTCTGGGAAATGACATGCAAATGAGCAGTGTCACCTTTTGCTTCTTGTCCATTTTAACATGGGCCCCCCTATATGCTTACACCTCCCGTATTACACAGCGTTTCAGCGCAGCCGGGGTTAAAGAAGTGCAGAGCCAGCAAACCTATTCACATACAGCTTTTAACATCGACTAACTCCTGTATTGCATTCAGTCAACGTGTACCTTATTTTGCACAGCACCGAGTACATGTCCAGCGCTATTTTATATAGAAATAGAAAGAACTCCCCCCCAAAAAAATAAAAGGAGACCACCATCCCTGGGACTCATCTCGAAATTCAGCAGGAGGGGACGACACAGTTAAAAGAAGGACCCCTCTCTTCCCGCCTGCCCGGTCACCTCTCCAGCTGTTCCCCCTCCCCCCCCCCCCTGGAAACCTGTCAGCGCTATGCAGTCTGCAGGCCAGATGCTGCAGGAATCCTCCACTCCTGTCTTTGAAGTGTCTCCATGCAGGGGGTCAGGGGAAGGGGGGTCAGGGGAAGGGGTCAGATCAAAAAAAACCTAAAATACGTTATAATCTTCCACATCTCTCCTCTTCAAGCTGAAAAATCATTTTACAGCCCGATTCAGACGCCCCCGAGGCTCCCGCTTCCTACCTAACAAGGAACTCTGAGCCGGGGACTAAGAACCCCCCAACCAAAAGAATTTAAAGGTGCAGTGTCTAAACGATTGGCAGTGGCATATGTAGCCCTGTCAGGTCAACTTAATGGGTTAAAAGGAGATGGTTTGACGCTTAAAAAAAACAAAAACAAAGTATACACATCATTTGGGGGAATTTCTGGTGTTTCTGCGGAACGAAGCGCTTTGGAAGGTTTTTCAAATCGTTATCTAATCTCTTTTGTGTTTGTGAGCCTTAAGGGGTTATTCGTTAATAATAATAATAATAATAGCATGTTTTTGTATAGCGCTGCTAGTTATACGATCAATCAGCCGATAGTGCCGATCAGGGCGCTACGGCCCGAGCGCGCCTACTTATAGGAGATAAAAGGGAGACTCCGTGCAATAGCGCTCCGACCCGCACTAGTGTGACATTTTCTTTATTTATAAAATGTGTTACCAGGAAGTAACACAATGAGAGTTACCTCTCGTTTTCACGTATATGTCCTGGGCACAGAGTTAGGCCTCGGACATGGTCAAAAAGACCGTGCTGAGGCGCGCTGAGGGGAAACATTATCCCTATCAGCGCGGCTTTAGACGGCGCTTCCGCACGCGTTGCGGAAATGCAGGAGACAGGCAAGTTTAAATTTTGCCGCTCATGCAAGCGCAGGGCCGGTCACGTGACTGCCAGAAGCCAATGGCAGTCCGTGACGTCGGCGCGCTAGCCCCGCCTCCCGAAAGCCTCCCACCCGGCACACAAGCGCGCTCGCTGACGCTCATGCAGAGACAAGAAAAATCTCCTGCTTGAGCAGGAGGGCATGAGCCTCAGTGCTGCCCAGCGCCGCTCCCTGCACCATGTCCCAGGCCTTAGTATGTCAGCGCTGCCCAGCGCCGCTCCCTGCACCGTGTCCCAGGCCTTAGTATGTCAGCGCTGCCCAGCGCCGCTCCCTGCACCATGTCCCAGGCCTTAGCATGTCAGCGCTGCCCAGCACCGCTCCCTGCACCGTGTCCCAGGCCTTAGTATGTCAGCGCTGCCCAGCGCCGCTCCCTGCACCATGTCCCAGGCCTTAGCATGTCAGCGCTGCCCAGCACCGCTCCCTGCACCGTGTCCCAGGCCTTAGCATGTCAGTGCTGCCCAGCGCCGCTCCCTGCACCATGTCCCAGGCCTTAGCATGTCAGTGCTGCCCAGCGCCGCTCCCTGCACCATGTCCCAGGCCTTAGTATGTCAGCGCTGCCCAGCGCCGCTCCCTGCACCATGTCCCAGGCCTTAGCATGTCAGCGCTGCCCAGCGCCGCTCCCTGCACCATGTCCCAGGCCTTAGCATGTCAGCGCTGCCCAGCGCCGATCCCTGCACCGTGTCCCAGGCCTTAGTATGTCAGCGCTGCCCAGCGCCGCTCCCTGCACCGTGTCCCAGGCCTTAGTATGTCAGCGCTGCCCAGCACCGCTCCCTGCACCATGTCCCAGGCCTTAGCATGTCAGCGCTGCCCAGCGCCGCTCCCTGCACCATGTCCCAGGCCTTAGTATGTCAGCGCTGCCCAGCACCGCTCCCTGCACCATGTCCCAGGCCTTAGCATGTCAGCGCTGCCCAGCGCCGCTCCCTGCACCGTGTCCCAGGCCTTAGTATGTCAGCGCTGCCCAGCGCCGCTCCCTGCACCGTGTCCCAGGCCTTAGTATGTCAGCGCTGCCCAGCGCCGCTCCCTGCACCATGTCCCAGGCCTTAGTATGTCAGCGCTGCCCAGCACCGCTCCCTGCACCATGTCCCAGGCCTTAGCATGTCAGCGCTGCCCAGCGCCGCTCCCTGCACCGTGTCCCAGGCCTTAGTATGTCAGCGCTGCCCAGCGCCGCTCCCTGCACCGTGTCCCAGGCCTTAGTATGTCAGCGCTGCCCAGCGCCGCTCCCTGCACCATGTCCCAGGCCTTAGTATGTCAGCGCTGCCCAGCGCCGCTCCCTGCACCATGTCCCAGGCCTTAGTATGTCAGCGCTGCCCAGCGCCGCTCCCTGCACCGTGTCCCAGGCCTTAGTATGTCAGCGCTGCCCAGCGCCGCTCCCTGCACCATGTCCCAGGCCTTATGATGACAGATACATGGTTACAAATACATAGTAGTTACATTAAGTGAGCAGGGTATACATTATATACAAGAGATTGCACGGACAGTTAGGGATAATATATGTGTATGGCCTGTATTATGTTATGCATAATATATGGCTTTCACAGTTGCAGACCAGATTAAAATGCGACACAGACGTCACGACACGGACACTGTGGCCCGTCAGGCACTCAAGGGTTAAAAGCGATTTAAAAATTGACCTGCATTTTCGGGATTATTTAATGGAGCCGCCAATATACCAATGTCATTGGATTTCTTAAGCGATCTCCTGGGGGGGCGGGTGCGGGGAGGTAACGGTGATAGACAGGACACACTGCATTAGAAACGGCAGATATCAATATGTGAGGCGCAGTCACGCTATTAAACGCGTCGGCCCTTATTTTGTAAGGTGTGATAAGACGCAGACGCCGTGCGATTGCATGAAAAGCCTCACTAAAGTCAATGCGATAGCCCGTTATCTGCGCCGGTCACACCTCGCGGAATAAGGACCACCGAGGGGGTCACGTTGTGGCTTCCTCCCTTCCAGATGGACTTCCCGAAACATTCAGCTTGCCACATGGTCATCTTGAAAGTCAGAGGACCTGCTTTGCCGTGCCGCCCACTCCCACGTTATGTCATTCAAGCACTCAGCTCCCCATGACTTGGGGGGCAACGTCACATTGGGGGGTACTCTGGTGGCCTGAAGACGTTGCGCCCGTGTCACGGCCTTCAGCTTCCATCCATAGAACATGGGGGGGAGGGGGTTGGGGCCTGGATGGTTACACTAGAGGTCACAGAGCCGGGACGATCGTGGTGCTGTGGGAACATTCCAGAACACAAAAAGGTTCCTAAGAAATCCGAATGCGATGGTGTAATGCTACTGGGACTAGGTGCTGTCAAACAGATGCCTCGTGTTACATGGTGTGCCGGGTCCTTATCAATCAGGGCTGTGTATTAGCCATGGTGTGTATGGGGCTTTGTACTGAGCACATATGTGAACCATCCCCACCACCCTCGCAAGGACCCCCTGGCTAGCCCCGCGACATAAATCTCAGCGTTCCCGGAGCTACATCTTGTGACCCCCGGGGGTCACGTTTCTTAAGCCACTTTTGCTGCCGAAATCTCAAGTGGACGCATTCTCTATTATTTCTAATTGGGTTTAACCCCCGGCGGTTCAAGAAAGAACCTGCAACGCCACCGATGCACTGCGGAGATATTTTTATTTTTTTTTTGCAACGGTGGCGGTTTTTAACCCGGCCGAGGAGGCTCGCAACGTATCTGGCAGCAAAAGGGTTAAAAAAAAACAAACAAAAAAAAAACCTTTTTGCTTTAAAAAAATTAAATCAACAAAACAGAGTATGTGTGTGTGTGTGTGTATATATACATACACATATATATATATATATATATACACACACATATACATACACACACACAGTTTTCGTGATTGATATTTTTTTTTTTAAAGCAATAAGGTGTGTTATTATATATATTAATCATTGATGAGGCTTCATCCAGCGGTGGATAGACAAGGGCTGAAGTTGATGATGAAATAATTATATATTTATTTTTATCCTAAACACACACACACACACACACACACACACACACACACACACACACACACACACACACACACGCGCGCAAGAAAGACAGGCAACTCCCTTATGCAAAGAAACGGAACATTCTTCCCACGTTACTGTCCCCCACAGGACCGAATATAATACCAACCCCAGGAGTTACTAACCTGCGATACGGGTCATCGCTGGGCTATCCCACATAAACTGCCATGGACCTGAATGGCCGCAAAAGTGGGATCGCCAGGCGATAACTCGTATCGGGGGCTAGTGAATCTCTCCCCAAGGCTTGCTGACCATCGGCTAAAATGGGGCTGTACCTTTAAATGAAATGTATGAAATCAACACAATAAAAACCAGTGAAAACCATAAAAGAGAGAGAGGGGGGATTAAGAAATCAGCCAGACAGAGAGAGAGGCTCAGCCAAGCCAGCCCCCGGAGAGAAGATATTCCAAGGGCAGCGTCTGCAAAAGCGGCTTTACCAAACCATTCAGCCCACAGAACTCCGATGCTGCCAAATTACTGCAGTTCAAAGCAGGTCCAGAATATCCGAGCTAGTCCAGAACCCTGGGAGATCCTCCCCCTGCTGATCTATTGAGGAGCTCACTGCTCTCTCGACGATGGCTCCCACACCCCTCCCAACTGGAAGATTAGTCAACAGACAACAGCCGGACTCCCCATTCTCTCTGGCTTGGGACGGCACCGCGTCTTTGCTGGCTATGCATCCCCTTCCAAGCTGAGATCACAGGAGTGGGCAGAAGAAGACAATGTAGTCTTCAAGGGTTTTCTGGCTCCCACCCGTCCTCTCTGGTAATACACTCGTCTTCGCGAGGTTTTATTAAGAGAGAGGGGAACACAACAAACACACACATACACACTCGCCAACACGCAGAGACGCGGATTATCGGCGCTGGGGTGTCGGGACAATGGGGGGATTAAGGGCGACATGAGGAGCTTCTGTCCAGGCAGACAAAAAGGCAACTGTTTCTCTAGACCCCACGTCATAACGGGGACGGAGAGGGGAAGAGGGAGATATGAAGAGTAAGCGAGAGGAGAGAAGAGAGAGAGATGAAGGTGTCGGAGAAGCAGATTAAGTTTGTAGCTAAAATCGAAGTAAAGAAGAATCTTTGTGAGTTTCCGCAGCTTTTTCTGTTCCAAACAACTTGACATTTGCTGGAAAATGACTTCCTACGCATGCGTGCAGCCACCTCTGGCCTGGAACACCCCCCCCCCCCCCATAGCACATTAATGGTGTTTACCATTGGCGTAGCGGTCTTCCAAATGTAAAATAAAACCCTGGACAAATCCAAATATTATAAAATAATAAGGATATACCCACAATTACAGGCGGGTAAATCCGAGAAAAACCCAGGGATATAGACCCATATCTACTTAGCGGGGCTATGCCAGACGGCCCCTTCCCATAACGTGGTCTTATGGCATAGCAAAACTTAGTAAATATGTCCCAAAGGAAGAGGAGCAGGGCCCCGTGTAGTTAAGACGACTGTGATAATTTCTGCAAAGATTTGGCATAGAAGCGGCAGAATATTTGCGGGATTAGTGTGGGGGAGGCCTTACTGTAGTTGGGAAATGGAGAAGGACGATTGTTTTTTTTTTTTCGTGGAGGTGTTTACACTGTACCCTAATGTTTAACACCCTTATCTGTTCTCCTATCGTGTTCCCTTCCCTAACTGCATACGGAGGATAACCTTATCACGGAGGCGGAGCAAACAGGACAGAACAACTAGCGACTCCACTGGAAATGCCTGGCCTGGCTCATTATACAAGGCCCAAAGCCTGCAGTAGATTGGGGGGGGGGGGGGGGGTTGTGTGGTACGTAGGAGTGGGGGGTATTGGGGTCAGGTTATCAAGGGGGTGTAGGCAGTATAGTATTGGGAGGTATTGTGTGGTCTTTTAACCCCTCATAGCGTGGGAACCCCTCCTTTGTTCTGAAGCCCATCAGGTATCAACGGGTCTTTGCACGCGGACTGTGTGCGCTATTTAGGAAAAGTTGCCCCAGTGACTATTGTGAATCTGCTGCATTACCGCCAAAAAGCCGCGTGCACGCGATTTCATGAACGCATTTATCGTGCATATAAATTTATAGCGAATACGGCATTACAAATCGGGAAAAACTATCCTGCGTTAGTTTATGTTTTTTTCTCCTAACGCAGCAGATTATAATTGCAGATTTAGTTTAGTGAATCCGGGCCTCAGTAACATTAGTAGACCTCAAATAATCTTTTCTGATAAGAGGAAGATATCATATTTGTTTTTTTTTTTTCTGATTAGACCCTTTGTAGTCTGCATGAGCCACAGCTCAGTGCTGCCAGGTGGAGTGGGAAAAGTGTGAATAAAACACCATGTGAACACTCTACTGCAGGTTTGGGGCCTTTTTAAATAAGTGTCAAATAAAATAAAAACCGTCTGGGAAAAAAATATATAAGTTTGATTAATCTTTCTCAAGAAGGAAAGGGATTTCTGCACGTTTTTTAACAATGTTAAAATATACCACTTTTGATTACTATATACAGAGTTTAGTTTTTTAGTGAGTTTTTACGACTGTTTTCTACTTTTCAGTTGGGCCTCAATTTTTGGGAGGCACCGTCATGAGATTTTGCGCCTCTTATTTTTCTAGTGATTATTATATTTGAGAGCACCAACAACCCTCTTTTAAGAAGTAACATTCTGAGTACTCATTTGCATAGCATTACCCAGAAACCCTGGCTGCAGTGGAAGCACTGTATGCTTTGCATGTAATTGCCCAGAATCCCTAGCTGCAGGGGAAGCACTGTATGATTTGCATGTAAATACCCAGAATCCCTAGCTGCAGTGGAAGCACTGTATGCTTTGCATGCCAATACCCAGAATCCTTAGCTGCAGTGGAAGCAGTGTATGCTTTGTATGCCAATACCCAGAATCCTTAGCTGCAGTGGAAGCACTGTATGCTTTGCATGCCAATACCCAGAATCCCTAGCTGCAGTGGAAGCACTGTATGCTTTGCATGCCAATACCCAGAATCCCTAGCTGCAGTGGAAGCACTGTATGCTAAGTGATAAATGGGGAAAGACACGGCTGCAGACCTGTCTCAGACATGTGGTATTTTTATTTGCTAGTACAGTAAATCTTTAACAAAATAAAATGAAATAAACAAAGATGCAGGAGAAGGGCCCCTGTAACATGCAGGAGAAGGGCCCCTGTAACATGCAGGAGAAGGGCCCCTGTAACATGAAGGAGAAGGGCCCCTGTAACATGCAGGAGAAGGCCCCCTGTAACATGCAGGAGAAGGGCCCCTGTAACATGCAGGAGAAGGGCCCCTGTAACATGCAGGAGAAGGCCCCCTGTAACATGCAGGAGAAGGGCCCCTGTAACATGCAGGAGAAGGGCCCCTGTAACATGCAGGAGAAGGGCCCCTGTAACATGCAGGAGAAGGGCCCCTGTAACATGCAGGAGAAGGCCCCCTGTAACATGCAGGAGACGGGCCCCTGTAACATGCAGGAGACGGGCCCCTGTAACATGCAGGAGACGGGCCCCTGTAACATGCAGGAGAAGGGCCCCTGTAACATGCAGGAGACGGGCCCCTGTAACATGCAGGAGAAGGGCCCCTGTAACATGCAGGAGAAGGGCCCCTGTAACATGCAGGAGAAGGGCCCCTGTAACATGCAGGAGACGGGCCCCTGTAACATGCAGGAGAAGGGCCCCTGTAACATGCAGGAGAAGGGCCCCTGTAACATGCAGGAGAAGGGCCCCTGTAACATGAAGGAGAAGGGCCCCTGTAACATGCAGGAGAAGGCCCCCTGTAACATGCAGGAGAAGGGCCCCTGTAACATGCAGGAGAAGGGCCCCTGTAACATGCAGGAGAAGGCCCCCTGTAACATGCAGGAGAAGGGCCCCTGTAACATGCAGGAGAAGGGCCCCTGTAACATGCAGGAGAAGGGCCCCTGTAACATGCAGGAGAAGGGCCCCTGTAACATGCAGGAGAAGGGCCCCTGTAACATGCAGGAGAAGGGCCCCTGTAACATGCAGGAGAAGGGCCCCTGTAACATGCAGGAGAAGGGCCCCTGTAACATGCAGGAGACGGGCCCCTGTAACATGCAGGAGACGGGCCCCTGTAACATGCAGGAGAAGGGCCCCTGTAACATGCAGGAGAAGGGCCCCTGTAACATGCAGGAGACGGGCCCCTGTAACATGCAGGAGAAGGGCCCCTGTAACATGCAGGAGAAGGGCCCCTGTAACATGCAGGAGACGGGCCCCTGTAACATGCAGGAGAAGGGCCCCTGTAACATGCAGCCACTCCCGGTGTGATAATGTGAGTGGCACTTACCCATGCAGAGGATGTCGTGCTGTGGCACGCACTCTCTGATCTGCACCTCGCTCTCCTGGCACTCCGTCCTGCAGGGCAAGCAGGCCGCCTCGCTGCTCTTCACCTCCGAGAAGAAGCCATCCGGGCACAGCTGGCACTCCGTGTTGTCTGTCCGGCCGCAGCGCGTCTTCACCCCGCTCCCTTTGGAGCACACCTGGCACGGGAGGCAGGCGCTGCTGCCGTTCTCCAGGCGCAGGAAGTACCCCCGAGGGCACCAGCAGACCGCGTCCTGCTTGGTGCCGCACGACGATTGCATGGTCTGCAGGGGGCCCTGGCAGCCGGAGCAGGGCTGGCAGCTTTCGCTGGCGCTGCTGACTGCCGAGAATGTCGAGTCTGCAGGAACGGGTTAAGAAGAGCAATGGATACAATATCATAACGGAAACAAGGAACAGTGCAGATATAGAGACACGCCGAACACGGGGTGGGGGCGGGGGGCGGGGGGGTGGATCTCAACTCCAGTCCTCAAGAACCCCCAACAAGTCAGGTTCCAAGGATATTCTTGCCTCAGCACAGGTGGCTCAATCAGAGGCTCAGTCAATGACTGAAATAGAGCTGCCAGGTATCCAGTATTGAACTGGACTGTCCTGTATTGGGACACTGTCCAGTAAAAAATTTGAGTTAATACTGGACATGTGTGTATTCCGGTATTACCTCTCTGGGCGTGTGTGTGTATACCGGTATTACCTCTCTGGGCGTGTATGTGTATACCGGTATTACCTCTCTGGGCGTGTATGTGTATACCAGTATTACCTCTCTGGGTGTGTATGTGTATACCGGTATTACCTCTCTGGGTGTGTATGTGTATACCGGTATTACCTCTCTGGGCGTGTATGTGTATACCGGTATTACCTCTCTGGGCGTATATGTGTATATCGGTATTACCTCTCTGGGCGTGTGTACAGTATGTGTATACCGGTATTACCTCTCTGGGCGTATATGTGTATATCGGTATTACCTCTCTGGGCGTGTGTATGTGTATACCGGTATTACCTCTCTGGGCGTGTGTGTGTATACTGGTATTACCCCTCTGGGCGTGTATGTGTATACCAGTATTACCTCTCTGGGTGTGTATGTGTATACCGGTATTACCTCTCTGGGCGTGTGTGTGTATACTGGTATTACCCCTCTGGGCGTGTATGTGTATACTGGAATTATCTCTCTGGGCGTGTGTGTGTATAGCGGTATTACCTCTCTGGGCGTGTATGTGTATACCGGTATTACCTCTCTGGGCGTGTATGTGTATACCGGTATTACCTCTCTGGGCGTGTATGTGTATACCAGTATTACCTCTCTGGGCGTGTATGTGTATACCGGTATTACCTCTCTGGGCGTGTATGTGTATACCGGTATTATCTCTCTGGGCGTGTATGTGTATACCTGTATTACCGCTCTGGGCGTGTATGTGTATACCGGTATTACCTCTCTGGACGTGTGTGTGTATACCGGTATTACCTCTCTGGGCGTGTGTGTGTGTATACCGGTATTATCTCTCTGGACGTGTATGTGTATACCGGTATTACCTCTCTGGGAGTGTATGTGTATACCGGTATTACCTCTCTGGGCGTGTATGTGAATATCGGTATTACCTCTCTGGGCGTGTATGTGTATACCGGTATTACCTCTCTGGACGTTTGTGTGTATACCGGTATTACCTCTCAGGGCGTGTGTGTGTATACCGGTATTACCTCTCTGGGCGTGTATGTGTATACCGGTATTACCTCTCAGGGCGTGTGTGTGTATATCGGTATTACCTCTCTGGGCGTGTGTGTGTATACCGGAATTACTTCTCTGGGTGTGTGTGTGTGTGTGTATACGGGTATTACCTCTCTGGGCGTGTGTGTATACCGGTATTACCTCTCTGGGCGTGTATGTGTATAACGGTATTACCTCTCTGGGTGTGTATGTGTACAGTATGCCGGTATTACCTCTCTGGGCGTATATGTGTATATCGGTATTACCTCTCTGGGCGTGTGTATGTGTATACCGGTATTACCTCTCTGGGCGTGTATGTGTATACCGGTATTACCTCTCTGGGCGTGTATGTGTATACCGGTATTACCTCTCTGGGCGTGTATGTGTATACCGGTATTACCTCTCTGGGCGTGTATGTGTATACCAGTATTACCTCTCTGGGCGTGTATGTGTATACCGGTATTACCTCTCTGGGTGTGTATGTGTATACCGGTATTACCTCTCTGGGCGTGTATGTGTATACCGGTATTACCTCTCTGGGCGTGTATGTGTATACCGGTATTACCTCTCTGGGCGTGTATGTGTATACCGGTATTACCTCTCTGGGCGTGTATGTGTATACCAGTATTACCTCTCTGGGCGTGTATGTGTATACCGGTATTACCTCTCTGGGCGTGTGTATGTGTATACCGGTATTACCTCTCTGGGCGTGTGTGTGTATACCGGTATTATCTCTCTGGGCGTGTATGTGTATACCGGTATTACCTCTCTGGGCGTGTATGTGTATAGCAGTATTACCTCTCTGGGCGTGTATGTGTATACCGGTATTACCTCTCTGGGCGTGTATGTGTATAGCAGTATTACCTCTCTGGGCGTGTATGTGTATACCGGTATTACCTCTCTGGGCGTGTATGTGTATAGCAGTATTACCTCTCTGGGCGTGTATGTGTATACCGGTATTACCTCTCTGGACATAGTGACCTGACCGGCTTGGGGGGCCGCTGGATTTCCCTGAGCAGGGAGAGAGCAGGCCTGCTGCTAGGGGGCTGGGCAGCTTCCTCCATCCATGAGTGGCTGTGTGAGTCAAGCGCATCATACCTTTCACCATTGTGTCCAGTATTTTTGGAGAAACCACTTGGCAACCTTAGTGCTGAAGCCCAGACTGATTGAACCACCTGTGCTGAAGCGGAGATATCATTAAAACCTGGCCTTTTTGGGGGTCTTGAGGACTGGAGTTGAGAACCCCTGGCCTAACCCCCTCCATGCCAGGGTATAATGACTTTGTCCTCAGGCATATCAGAGAGGTACTGACTGGGTTTGAAGCCGATTCGGAACGGTCCCGCTCACATGTCTGGTGGAAATGATACATCTCACGGTGAAACCCTGCAGGGTACGTCTCAATAATTAGGATAACAGGCAGGAGTGGGCGGCCTAGCGGGAGCAACTGTCTCTGAAGTTCAAATCTCAGCGTCTGCGTCACGCGCGGCCTGGAACATGTCCCAACTCAAACGCAAGTATTAGAAAAAATTAGATTGGGACGGGGGGGGGGGGGGGGAACTTCTGTGAGATCGGACGGGGGGACCACTTCTGTGGCGGGACGGAGGGGGGACCACTTCTGTGGCGGGACGGAGGGGGGACCACTTCTGTGGCGGGACGGAGGGGGGACCACTTCTGTGGCGGGACGGAGGGGGGACCACTTCTGTGGCGGGACGGAGGGGGGACCACTTCTGTGGCGGGATGGAGGGGGGACCACTTCTGTGGCGGGACGGAGGGAGGACCACTTCTGTGGCGGGACGGAGGGGGGACCACTTCTGTGGCGGGACGGAGGGGGGACCACTTCTGTGGCGGGACGGAGGGGGGACCACTTCTGTGGCGGGACGGAGGGAGGACCACTTCTGTGGCGGGACGGAGGGGGGACCACTTCTGTGGCGGGACGGAGGGGGGACCACTTCTGTGGCGGGACGGAGGGGGGACCACTTCTGTGGCGGGATGGAGGGGGGACCACTTCTGTGGCGGGACGGAGGGAGGACCACTTCGGTGGCGGGACGGAGGGAGGACCACTTCTGAGGCGGGACGGAGGGGGGACCACTTCTGTGGCGGGACGGAGGGGGGACCACTTCTGTGGCGGGATGGAGGGGGGACCACTTCTGTGGCGGGACGGAGGGAGGACCACTTCTGTGGCGGGACGGAGGGGGGACCACTTCTGTGGCGGGACGGAGGGGGGACCACTTCTGTGGCGGGACGGAGGGGGGACCACTTCTGTGGCGGGACGGAGGGGGGACCACTTCTGTGGCGGGACGGAGGGGGGACCACTTCTGTGGCGGGACGGAGGGGGGACCACTTCTGTGGTGGGACGGAGAGGGGACAACCACTGTGGTGGGACGGAGGAGGGACAACCACTGTGGTGGGACTTATTTGGGGCGGGGACTTATTTGGGGCGGGGACTTATTTGGGGCGGGGAATCTGTCCCTTTCCAACTTTCATTAATAGCCAGTTAACAGCCAATAATCAATACTGCTGCATTCCTTGTCTGGCTTAGGCCCTTATTCTGTGTTTAGTGAAGTTTCTCCGGCTTCCCCGAGCTGGAGAAGATTTTAGTCCCATTCATTACAATGGAGCTGTTCTCTTCTCTATCAGATAGGTAGCAGTTTCACAGCATATTGATTATTGGCTTAGAGGAGAGAATGGCTACGGCTCTGGCCGCGCTTATAGTGCGCGCGACGGAGACAGGTGACGTCACCCGCAAAAGTTATAATTTAACTTTCGACGACGTCGCTGGCGACCTGGCCATTGATTGGTTCAGATTGGTCACATGTCATTTTACCGGCTTCCAAATTTTTGGTCGCTGCCGTCACGCCGCGCTTACTATAAGCGCTTACGACGGCGGCAATGCTTTTGTTTTCAGGCGACGTCGCGTCGCCGCCGCACTCTAAGCGCAGCCTTACCCGGCCAAAGAACTCACAATCCCATATTCCTGACGCGCATTGGAATTGTCACTTGCGCAAGGTCACGCGAAAAGTCACGCGAAAAAGCCGCCACGGAGATTTAAACCGGGGCTCTCCCACTCCAAAGGCAGGTATTCGCGTCAGACTGCTCCTTCGCCTTAATGCTCCATTCCCCGCACACCCGCTCCGCTCCTGCCGGTCACTTACTCTCTGTGCAGGGCTCGCACGTGGTGTCCGAGACGTCGCAGGGAACAGCCACCCCGAAGCCTGGGGGGCACGGGGAGCAGCAGTCGCCGGCGCTAGTGAAGAGGCCGCTCGCACAGCGGTCATCTGCCGACACCTACACAACGAGAAGATCAATGTGTGAGCCTGTGTAGAGGGGACACGCACTATGCCAGTCGCGGCCAACTCCAGTCCGCAAGGGCCACCAACAGGTCAGGTTTTCAGGATACCCCTGCTTCAGCACAGGTGGCTCAGTCACAGACTGCACCCCCTGTGCTGAAGCAGGGATATCCTGGAAACCTGCAGTGATTCTAATGTCCTAGACTGAGCCCCCTGTGCTGATATCCTGAAAACCGGACCTGTTGGTGGCCCTTGAGGGGTGGAGTTGACCCCCACCCCCTGTCTTAATCCATAGGAAGCAAAAAGTCACAAAGAGAAAAAAAACCCAGTGGGCTTGAGAAAATGTGCCGCAAATTGCTGCATAGCATCACCGACCCACTCCCGAGCTGAAGCGGCTGAACGCGTTCCTTTTAATCACACTGCCAATACATGTTGCTAAGTGAACCTTTGATATATAAACCAAGGAGCTGGGAACTGCAGACATGGCACTGAAATTGCATCCTACTCCAGCTCTATTAGCTCTCGCTAACGTCTCTGTTCTCCTTTGATGCCGACAAAAGATTCAGACAGACACACACACACACACACACACACACACCTCAGATAAACCCCGCGCTGCCTCTGCGAATACATTAAAACCGTCTGTGAAGTCGTTACCCTGCTTCCATATCACAGGGCCGCCCATTGGCATGACAATGGCGGGTGAGAATTGCAAAGCGGAGCTGCAGTTTGATCTCTCCATTGAAGCCCAGGGGGGGGTTTTCGGGGAGGGGGGAGAGTTGATTGCCCTGTGAGGGTGACGCTTATCTCCGCAGCCTTGTATACATATGCACATGTTCACACTACTCAATGGACACACAACTGACATATCAAGGGGGTCTTTTCTGATATCCCTCCCAGGGGGGGGGGACAGGGAGGAAACGTCTGAGCCAGACACAGCCAGGCCTTCACAGATAAAGTGAAAAAGCAGATACCATTTCCTGTCGCCATTTTTAAAGGCCTCAGACTATTTGCCCTGGTAACTTGCTTTTTTATCTCTTCTAAAAATGGCCAGGTCTTTAGAATTGCCAATTCTTCACCAAGATGTTGCGTTTGCCATAAAGTAAAACAGAAAATGATGGGGGGGGGGGTGAAGACATTTGCATGTCTCCTCAGACAGGCCTGCAACCCGGCTTTTCTCCATTATCTCCCAGCATGCAGTGCTTCCACTGCAGCAAGGAATTCTGGGAAATGGCATGCAAATAGAAACACAAAGTAAAAGCACTCGGCATGTAACAGCTTCCCTGCCTTTTCAATCAGTTGGTTCAGAATGTAACCCGTTAGCTGCCGGAGGGGGGGCAAAGGATCCAGATGTGTTTAATGGGTTTTTATTTTAGACCCCCAAACTTCTCTCTAGAACAAAACGGTGACAAATTGAAGAGTATTCAGTGGGTGCTGTAGTACACTACGCTAGTTAAGGCAGCCGTGCGCAAACTCTCCGCGCCTGTGCCCCCCCCTTAACTGCTCCCTCCTCGGTCGCGCCCCCACCTCGCATCTAACGATGCATCAAATGATGCTGCGGGGTCATGTAACGTCACGTGACCCGTGGCGTCATGTCTCCATGGCAACGGGCTTCATTTGACGCCCCCGTTGTCACAGAGACACATGACCAGAGCCTGGTAATTAAGTTTACAGAGGCCCCCTGAAAAGTCTCGCGTCCCCCAGTTTGCGCACCGCTGAGTTAATTGATCATACCGAAATAAGGCCGTATTGCCGTGGTTGGCAATATTAGGACTTTGCTAGAACATGCTCACGTCAGCCATATTTAAAGGGGCCGTGCAAAAAATATATATATAAATTTTGGACACCCATGTTTTTCTAAAATATAAAACTGCTAATTTATAAGATTACTGCTTCCCAATGAAATCTGTGGGCAAAAGAAAAAAGTTAAGGAATACAAATTGAAGGAAAAAAGAGATGGGTTTTAAAAATGGCGCCCGGTCGTGCACGCACACTATACACGGCTAATCTGGTGCACGTGATGAGTACGCAGCAGCGTGCAGTCATTAAGGAACAGAGAGCTCTGCAGCCAGGGTTCCTGTGCGGCTTCAGGTGGCTGGGAGCCAGTCTATCATGTGTGGGTTACATGCCATGTATTTAATTGGGGCCAGCGCAGGCTCGTACACAAACACACGCGCAGCCCGGGGCTCGGGTCACACAGGGCTCTCTTGTTCCAGGGACTCTGGCTGCAGATGCTAGAAGGCATTCCCACTCCCTCCGACTTCACGCACACCGGCAGCGGAGTCAGCGCACACCGGCAGCGGAGACAGCGCACACCGGCAGCGGAGACAGCGCACACCGGCAGCGGAGACAGCGCACACCGCCAGCGGAGACAGCGCACAGCGGCGGCAGCGCACAGCGGCGGCAGCGCACAGCGGCAGCGGAGGCAGCACACACCGGCAGCGGAGACAGCGCACACCGGCAGCGGAGACAGCGCACACCGGCAGCGGAGACAGCGCACACCGGCAGCGGAGACAGCGCACACCGGCAGCGGAGACAGCGCACACCGGCAGCGGAGACAGCGCACACCGGCAGCGGAGACAGCGCACACCGGCAGCGGAGACAGCGCACACCGGCAGCGGAGACAGCGCACAGCGGCGGCAGCGCACAGCGGCGGCAGCGCACAGCGGCAGCGGAGGCAGCGCACACCGGCAGCGGAGACAGCGCACACCGGCAGCGGAGACAGCGCACACCGGCAGCGGAGACAGCGCACACCGGCAGCGGAGACAGCGCACACCGGCAGCGGAGACAGCGCACACCGGCAGCGGAGACAGCGCACACCGGTAGCGGAGACAGCGCACACCGGCAGCGGAGACAGCGCACACCGGCAGCGGAGACAGCGCACAGCGGCAGCGGAGACAGCGCACAGCTGCAGTGGAGACAGCGCACAGCGGCAGCGGAGACAGCGCACAGCGGCAGCGGAGACAGCGCACAGCGGCAGCGGAGGCAGCGCACAGCGGCTGCGGAGGCAGCGCACAGCGGCTGCGGAGGCAGCGCACACCAGCAGCGGAGACAGCGCACACCGGCAGCGGAGACAGCGCACACCGGCAGCGGAGACAGCGCACACCGGCAGCGGAGACAGCGCACACCGGCAGCGGAGACAGCGCACACCGGCAGCGGAGACAGCGCACACCGGCTGCGGAGGCAGCGCACACCGTCAGCGGAGACAGCGCACACCGGCAGCGGAGACAGCGCACACCGGCAGCAGAAGCAGAGCACACCGGCAGCAGAAGCAGAGCACACCGGTAGCGGAGACAGCGCACACTGGCAGCGGAGGCAGCGCACACCGTCAGCAGAGACAGCGCACACCGTCAGCAGAGACAGCGCACACCGGCAGAAGCAGCGCACACCGGCAGCGGAGACAGCGCACAACGGCAGCGGAGACAGCGCACACCGGCAGCGGAGACAGCACACACCGGCAGCGGAGACAGCGCACACCGGCAGCGGAGACAGCGCACAGCGGCAGCGGAGACAGCGCACACCGGCAGCAGAGACCGCGCACACCGGCAGAAGCAGCGCACACCGGCAGCGGAGACAGCGCACACCGGCAGCGGAGACAGCGCACACCGGCAGAAGCAGCGCACACCGGCAGCGGAGACAGCGCACACCGGCAGCGGAGACAGCGCACACCGGCAGCGGAGACAGCGCACACCGGCAGCGGAGACAGCGCACACCGGCAGCGGAGACATCGCACACCGGCAGAAGCAGCGCACACCGGCAGCGGAGACAGCGCACACCGGCAGCAGAAGCAGCGCACACCGGCAGCGGAGACAGCGCACACCGGCAGCGGAGACAGCGCACACCGGCAGCGGAGACAGCGCACACCGGCAGCAGAAGCAGCGCACACCGGCAGCGGAGACAGCGCACACCGGCAGCGGAGACAGCGCACACCGGCAGCAGAAGCAGCGCACACCGGCAGCGGAGACAGCGCACACCGGCAGCGGAGACAGCGCACACCGGCAGCGGAGACAGCGCACACCGGCAGCGGAGACAGCGCACACCGGCAGCGGAGACAGCGCACACCGGCAGCGGAGACAGCGCACAGCGGCAGCGGAGACAGCGCACACCGGCAGCGGATAGGTTTAGGGTCACATCCTGTACTGAGTTACATTATGGTGCTCTCCTACTTTATAAATAAACACACACCTGAACACAGTATATCTATACACAGATGTGTGAATGTAATATATACACACTAACACACGTATATCATACGTGTGTGCATCTTTGAATACACACACACACACACACATTATTATTGAAACAAGAATGCGCAAATTAATTTATTTGTAGTGTATAGGGAATGTGCATTACTGGCCCTTTGGCATTGGAAGGGTTAAAAGTTTACCCTCACCCCAAAAATTATTTGTTGGAATCTCCCTGTTATATTTGATATATACCTATTGTTTGCAGCTTGTGTATAATATTTACATGCGAGATATATGCATACAGTACACACATAATACAAGAGATTGGATTCCTATATCACAAGTGGCACACACTGAATTATTGACTTATGGAAATTACATGCAAATGAAAGGACGACGCCGCAACATAAAAATGCACATTTTTGTACTAGAGAATGTGGCGAGGATGTCGACGCGTTCCGCGGTCGTTCTGCTCTTTCATTGGTAACAGAAGAACACAGGAAATGCGCAGGCAGGGCTCCAGGATTTCTTCCCGTGACACAGCTGCGAGGTGGCAAAGGCCGCGTCCATAGTTAAAGCGACGGCGCCCCGCAACGTTGCGCGAGCCGAAATTAAAATGCACAAAGCCAATGAGCACGGCCATACAGCGCGCGTGCCTGCACAGACCGATACTTCGCCAGACAAATTTGCTTGAATTTGCCGCGTGACGGCCCCGGGTCACACGCGCGGTTCAGCCAATGAGGGCAAACCGCTCACGTGAAGTCACAGGCACGCCCCCCCCCCCTCCGCCCCCCAGTCCTACAGGCCACGGATCGCTTCTAGTACAGGCGCGCGTGACGTCGTGCGCTCCGTCGCGGCGCCTGTACTGCATAACCGCCTGAAGGAGGCCCGGGCCAAAAGTTACGTTCCCATTCCTCAACAAACACCATGCAGCCAAGATAAACACAGCGACGCGCAGGAGGTTATAATGCATCCAGGAGAGAGAGACAGAGGAGAGGCTCTGGGAGCTGGATGTGAGGCGCGGGGCTGTGTGTGCACAATACCGGCGCTGAGCACAGACTAGAATGCCTATCTGTTAGGGACCGCAATACACAAGACCCTATTGTATATTAACAGCGGCTTTCAAACCTGCTGTTTTCCCCCCCGGGGGCGCTCAAAGGCGCAGTCCCACTTGGCGACACATTTCCCGCGCTGCGATCATTTGCAGGCACCATTTCTTTAACCCTGGCACTGCCGGCGCACAACGGGGAGGGGGAAGGAGGGAGGGAAAGGGGCATTGCTCGGGAAACGCCGGGTCTTAACCAAACGCCGGGTCTGCCAAAGAGGTACCAACAAGGCAGTGCACGGCACTGGCAGCCAAGGGGTTAACAATGATATGCAGACGGTGCTTATAACAGAAAGGTATCACCGGCTGCAAATACATTATTTCTGCGCACGCACACGCGAGACAATTTTTTTTTTAATGATTTAACAATTTACAAACACGTGTGTAATAGCTTTGCACACGCAGATACCGACGCCCGGATTCACCCAGCTCCAACACGAGCCATCGGATGCTCGATCCGCCGTTAACTGCCCGTGACGCATAGTGACACTTGGATTGTAAGCTCTTCGGGGCAGGGCCTCCCTTTCCCTAATGTTACTTGTATGGATGTCTGTATTTATACGGCACCCCACAGTGTACTCGGTGCTTCCCAAAGACAATACAGAACAGGGCATTTATAATACAGCAAGCGCAGCAAAGTCAGACAGTGGGAAAGGAGATCCCGAGGCTCCGCCGCCTCAGTCAGCGCACCCGCACTGCATGCAGGCGGAGCATGGAGAGGCAACTGACCTGCGGTCCATAGGGAGCTGGGGGGTGGGGGGTGGTTTGAGCTGAGGGCTGCAGCGGGGGTCTCCCGGGCTGCAAGAGGGTGCAGCGAGCCCCCACACATACCCTCTGCTGCTCGCTCACCGTGCTGCTCCCTCCCACCCCCCGGTCCGTCCGTCCCCCCACAATACACACACACACAGCCTGCGAAACGGGCACCGGAGGGGGGTGGGGGGAATGCTTCCATGCTGTACAGATGATAGGCAGATCAGACCTCCCTCCCGTAGCTCCAGGCAGCTCCCCTCCTCATTGGCTGACTGCCGCACCACGTGACGCGTCAGCGCGGCAAACCACCAGGAGCTTGCAGCTCCGGCGGGCCGACGCGTCACAGCACGCAGTCAGCCCTGTCTCGGAGGAGGCGGCGGGGACAAGCACACTTGGAGTAAGGGGCTGGTGGCCCGCGCTCACGCAGCCGCGCGCGCCGCCGACCGCCGCGGGGCCTCAGCCTAACACGCTATGTGATTAAGCGCTTATTCCTATTAGGTCACGTGTGTTACCGCTGTATAGCGCTGTGTACATCGACGGCTTATTATGATTATATGGCGCCATATAAATATATACATACATAAGTAAACTGGATCAAGCCCTTAGACCCTAATATCGGACGCAAGTAAATACCCCCCGAAAAGACAACCTTTGAAAAGCCCAGTGCTTACATGTTACAGGGTACCATTTCCACACTGGCTCTCTATATGGGTCAGCCAGTGGCTCACACCCAATATAGGATCCCCCCGGATCCCCCTACGGAAAAATGACAAACGATGCAATTCAACGCACTGCCGCGAGTCTGGTTTCCACACGCACCGACCGCCCCCAGCCGTGAATGGGTTAAAGCTACGAAACTTTACTAAAAATGCATCTCCACCCCACTGCCGGATCTTGTTTTAATTAAGCAGCAGTCCCCCCCCCCCCCCCGCCCCCACCCCACCTCTCCCCATTCTTCTTTTTATAGTATGATCAAATTACAGAGAAGCAGGTCCATATTTGGAGAGGACACAGCTGTCTGCCTCTCCTAGCCGGGCCCTGTCTCTTTAAAAAAAAAAAAAACAACCACCCTTTGCTGAGCTGGAACAAAAGAACAGCAGTGGCCCCGGTCAGACATCAGGACACCCCAAAGCAGGGCGTGGGCAACTCCAGTCCACCAACAGGTCAGGTTCTCAGGATATCCCTGCTTCAGCACAGGTGGCTCAATCCGTGGCTCAGTTGCAGGCAGAGCCACCTGTGCTGAAATGGAGACTGATTGAGCCACCTGTGCTGAAGCAGGGATATCCTGAAAACCTGACCTGTTGGTGGCCCTTGAGGAATGAAGTTGCTCACCCTTGCCCTAATGGCACGGGGGAACCGGGAAGAGAAAAAGGGCCGGGGGGGGGGGGGGGGTGGGGGAAGGGGGGAGAATTGGTGTGGAGCAAATATATATATATATACACACACACACACACACACACACACACACACACACACACACGAGAAGCCGGACCAACCACCTTGGCCCCTTGAGTGATGGGGTCAGAGGTTATAGGGTTGGGAGCTCCTGGTCGTGCTTAGAATAGGATTATTTCAAAGCTCCTTAAATACACTTGTTCAAGGGGACCTAATCCGGACGTATTTCTCGTACTGTTCCCCCCCCCCCCCCAAACCGCACACTCCAGCCGGTGGCGGCCGAACCCCTCGCTGAGAAACCCGCGCACACTATTCCTCGGGCATTCACTGCCCACTTCCTAGATTGCAAGCTCCTCGGGGCAGTGATCTCCTGCCTACTCTCCCAGTTTGTCTTAAAGGAGCAATTCATCATTTTATTTTTTTTAAATTATTACTACAGTACTATATTTTAACATAGGATTGAAGCGAGGGGTGGGGGGGGGCTCCGGGGCTGAACCCCATTCTTATCAGCCTCGGGAACCCCCTGCGTCCCGAGATACTGACCTCTGAAGTGGGCGCCGGTATCTCATCAAGGGTTACAGCACCCGCGTCACGCGGGCCAACAGGAAGTCGCACAAAACGTCGCCATTACGTGAACCCCAGCTAGCTAAGCGGCTACCGGCAACACCCTATGGGAGGTGTATCTCTGGAAGCAGGGGGTCCCCAGAGCCAAAATTAATGGGGTTCAGCTCCGGACACCCCCTGCTTCACACGTATGTTATAAAAAAAAAAAAGGATCGCCAGCTTGGATTTCCTCTTTAACATATATGTGCTATTTTGTCATACAATGTTATTGACCCCCTTACACATTGTACTGCGCTATGGCATATGTTAGCCCCGTACAAATAACAATAGATTCCGCCCGAGACTTGCAGAACTATTCTGAAACCAAGATGCACTGGGGTTTGGTGCAAAAGCTCCGGTTATTCTATATCCAACAGAGAAGATTTGAAGCCCCATTTAACTGAACGGAGCGGGACTTTTCCCCCCCAGCGCTGGGAAGCGGTTCCACGGCCATTTTGTTTCCCCAGCATATTAATGGAGGAACTTCGACTGCCCAGTTTGGGTTTCTGCTACATATAATATATACAACACACACACACACAATAAAGTCACAATGTTCAGGGTTGTTGTTATTATAAAGAAACCAACTGCGTGTGGAAATACTTTGTAACCCGGCCCTCCGGCAGAGACGGGCGCTACGTTATAAAACGGCAGACAAGACAATTACATGGTGATGCTACTTCTATACACGTTGCTACGTGGGCTAATCCCTTTTCTCACACCAATAAGGATTTATTTTTAGGTTTCGCTCATGTATGATTCAACGCGTTTCACTGACGCAGCCCTGAATATGTGGTTTTCCAATTAAATAAAAAAACTCTGGCCCCTATTTAATTTGTGCTAAAACCGCGTTCCCCTCGTCAAGTAGGTTTAAAGCCCTATTCAAACAAATGGGCCCTAAACCCGAGTGCCCCAAGTGGTAGTCACTATGTCATGTAGCACTGGCACCCCCGCGGACTACGTCATGCCCAAAGAAAGTTTTTTTTTTAGGTTAGATCGCGCCCGGCGGTCCCATGGAGCAGAACAGGGGGACTCCCCGGTTACCGAGATAATTGCCACGTCAGTTGCCAATGTCCCTCATGGTGAATCCAATATGGCCGCCGCCATCTGAACAGTAGGAAGAACCAACCGACGACGTGGCAACTTCCCTTAGGCCCATGCATCCTGCACACTAGCTTCAGTCATCACAAATGAGATTATAAGATCTCGGCGCCTATAGCGCCTGCTTTACACCACATTGTATAATGTTCACTACTACGGTTCACTAGTAGGACTGTAAGGGGAGGGGGAGGGGGGGAATTATTAGGAGTTGGAAGAGAACGGCAGAAATGTTCTTACAGGGAGTAGGCGGTGGTGGTTATTACATTGTTATGTAAAATCCCTTTTTAACCCCTATGAATTTTGGGCGCTAGATACAGTTGCGTAGTTTTGCGTGAAGTCCACGAAAAACCGGCAAAATCATTCATTTTATTTATATTTTTTGCCCCAAATTGCCAAAATACAAAAATAACACATAGGCAAAAAAAAAAAAAAGAAAAGAAAAAGATTAAACTACATTTTAAAATAAGTTAAAGAAATGTTAGTGAGCCGGAACGCACCGGAACGCCGAGACATTTATAGCGACTCTTTATATGCGGCGACACTAAAGGGCAGTGGGTTAGCCTGTTTTGTGACGGGCTGCTAGACTAAACTATGCTGAATTAGAAATTCTCCCATTACCCCCTCTCCCTACACAACCCCCCCCCCCCCATCCCCCGCCCCCGGCAGAAGCGGGGCCAAGTTGCACTTAATTACGTCTCCATATAGCACGTTGCAATTAATGTAATGGCAAAAAGCCCAGGGTAGGGTCTCAACACGTACAGAGAACCACACATCACTCTCTCAGGCGCTCAGGGGTTAAATTACGCTGGGGCGATTAGCAGCGAGGTTGTCAGCTCTTCAGGGTATTGTGTGTGTGTGTATGTACGTTGTGTGTATGTGTGTATATGTGTCTGTACACGTATATGCATATGTACGTGTGTATAGGCATACGTATGTGTGTATGTATATGTTTATGCGTATGCATCTGTAGGTATGTGTGTATTTATGCGTATGCATCTGTAGGTATGTGTGTATATGTATATGTGTAGGAGTGTATGTATATTTGCAGACGGTAGCGAGAGTGTTCCCCTTCCCCTATTCCCTTTCCCTCTTATATCCTCCTATATACATACACACACACACGCACACACGCACACATATACAGGCATACCCCGCATTAACGTACGCAATGGGACCGGAGCATGTATGTAAAGCGAAAATGTACTTAAAGTGAAGCACTACCTTTTCCCCACTTATCGATGCATGTACTGTACTGCAATCGTCATATACGTGCAGAACTGATGTAAATAACGCATCTGTAACAGGCTCTATAGTCTCCCCGCTTGCGCACAGCTTCGGTACAGGTAGGGAGCCGGTATTGCTGTTCAGGACGTGCTGACAGGCGCATGCGTGAACTGCCGTTTTCCTATTGGGCGATATGTACTTACTCGCGAGTGTACTTAAAGTGAGTGTACTTAAACCGGGGTATGCCTGTATATGTAGATATATGTTTACGCGTATGTATATGTGTAGGTATATGTTTACGTGCCTGTATGTGTTATATATATGTGTGTGTGTGTGTGTGTGTATATACGGTATATATTTATGCGTATGCCTGTGTGTGTGTTCCTGTATCAGGTTAGAAATAATCCCCTGGATAATATGCTTGCCTGCATATTAAGGCTGCGTCCCCGCTAGCGCTGAGCGGGTGGCGCTTGCCACGGTTACTTACATATATAGATATATGTAAGTCCCCGCTCACGCGGTGTGCGCGCGCGTGGGCACACACGCTCACCGGCGCTCATGTAAACAAAAACAATCTAACTTTCCAGCGCTCAATGCCCCCCCGCGCGCGTGCGTGTAAATGACAGGACACCCGGCGCTCATGCTTGGAGTGCTCAGCGCCAGCGGGGACTCAGCCTAACGCACGGTGGCCATTATATAAACAAGCATAATGATAACAGGCAGCGCGCCGGGCGCCCGGGAGGGGGTGGGACACGGAGCAGCGCGCCGGGCGCCCGGGAGGGGGTGGGATACGGAGCAGCGCGGCGGGCGCCGAGCGCCGGGAGGGGGTGGGACACGGAGCAGCGCGGCGGGCGCCGAGCGCCGGGAGGGGGTGGGACACCGAGCAGCGCACCGGGCGCCCGGGAGGGGGTGGGACACGGAGCGCCGCGCCGGGCGCCCGGGAGGGGGTGGGATACGGAGCAGCGCGCCGGGAGGGGGTGGGACACGGAGCAGCGCGCCGAGCGCCGGGAGGGGGTGGGACACGGAGCAGCGCACCGGGCGCCCGGGAGGGGGGTGGGATACGGAGCAGCGCGGCGGGCGCCCGGGAGGGGGTGGGATACGGAGCAGCGCACCGGGCGCCCGGGAGGGGGTGGGACACGGAGCAGCGCGCCGGGCGCCCGGGAGGGGGTGGGACACGGAGCAGCGCACCGGGCGCCCGGGAGGGGGGTGGGATACGGAGCAGCGCGGCGGGCGCCCGGGAGGGGGTGGGATACGGAGCAGCGCACTGGGCGCCCGGGAGGGGGTGGGACACGGAGCAGCGCGCCGGGCGCCCGGGAGCGGGTGGGATACGGAGCAGCGCGGCAGGCGCCCGGGAGGGGGTGGGACACGGAGCAGCGCGCCGGGAGGGGGTGGGACACGGAGCAGCGCGCCGGGCGCCCGGGAGGGGATGGGATACGGAGCAGCGCGGCGGGCGCCCGGGAGGGGGTGGGATACGGAGCAGCGCGCCGGGCGCCCGGGAGGGGGTGGGACACGGAGCAGCGCACCGGGCGCCCGGGAGGGGGTGGGACACGGAGCAGCGCGCCGGGCGCCCGGGAGGGGGTGGGACACGGAGCAGCGCGCCGGGAGGGGGTGGGACACGGAGCAGCGCGCCGGGCGCCCGGGAGGGGGTGGGACACGGAGCAGCGCACCGGGAGGGGGTGGAGACGGAGCAGCGCGCCGGGAGGGGGTGGGATACGGAGCAGCGCGCCGGGAGGGGGTGGGATACGGAGCAGCGCGCCGGGAGGGGGTGGGATACGGAGCAGCGCGCCGGGAGGGGGTGGGATACGGAGCAGCGCGCCGGGAGGGGGTGGGAGACGGAGCAGCGCGCCGGGAGGGGGTGGGATACGGAGCAGCGCGCCGGGAGGGGGTGGGACACGGAGCAGCGCGCCGGGCGCCCGGGAGGGGGTGGGACACGGAGCGCCGCGCCGGGCGCCCGGGAGGGGGTGGGACACGGAGCAGCGCGCCGGGCGCCCGGGAGGGGGTGGGACACGGAGCAGCGCGCCGGGCGCCCGGGAGGGGGTGGGACACGGAGCAGCGCGCCGGGCGCCCGGGAGGGGGTGGGACACTGTGCGGCAGAGATTGGAAGTCTGGTTGGGTTTCATTGTTTGCATTGGCTCATTAATATGAAACCTGAGCAATGCATTAGCAACTCATAAGATAACACCCCCCCCCCCCCCCCTACACAGCAGATGTGAAGTGTCTGCACTCCAGATTCCTACTAAGTGCAGTCAGGGAGATCGGAGGGGGGGTCAGGGAGATCGGAGGGGGGGGGTCAGGGAGATCGGAGAGGGGGGGGGTCAGGGAGATCGGAGGGGGGGGGTCAGGGAGATCGGAGGGGGGGGGGGGTCAGGGAGATCGGAGGGGGGGGTCAGGGAGATCGGAGGGGGGGGTCAGGGAGATCGGAGGGGGGGGTCAGGGAGATCGGAGGGGGGGGGGGGGTCAGGGAGATCGGAGGGGGGGGGTCAGGGAGATCAGAGGGGGGGGGTCAGGGAGATCAGAGGGGGGGGGTCAGGGAGATCAGAGGGGGGAGGGGGGGGGTCAGGGAGATCAGAGAGGGGGGAGAGGGGGGGGTCAGGGAGATCAGAGGGGGGGGGGTCAGGGAGATCAGAGGGGGGGGGGTCAGGGAGATCAGAGGGGGGGGGTCAGGGAGATCAGAGGGGGGGGTCAGGGAGATCAGAGGGGGGGGGTCAGGGAGATCAGAGGGGGGAGGGGGGGGGGTCAGGGAGATCAGAGAGGGGGGAGAGGGGGGGGTCAGGGAGATCAGAGGGGGGGGGTCAGGGAGATCAGAGGGGGGGGGTCAGGGAGATCAGAGGGGGGGGGTCAGGGAGATCAGAGGGGGGGGGGTTAGGGAGATCAGAGGGGGGGGGTCAGGGAGATCAGAGGGGGGGGGGTCAGGGAGATCAGAGGGGGGGGGGTCAGGGAGATCAGAGGGGGGGGGTCAGGGAGATCAGAGGGGGGGGGGTCAGTGAGATCAGAGGGGGGGGGTGAAGAGGTTCACTCTTACAGATGTGCCAAGGATAATTTCTAGTGAAATATCATCCCAGAAATACTCAGCCTTCTTTCTGTGTTCTGCAGATATCTCAATCTGACCTATTCTGAAACTGGGCTCCATGCGACCCCTGTAATGCAGATTACCAACTTGTTTCCCCCTGGTAGGTGGGGTAGGGGGTTTACACAGCCAAGTCCTGCTGTTTATTCTCACTTCCTCACCTCCACCAGGCAGCACAGAGCTGTTTTCGCATGCAGGCAACCAGGCATTTATCTCACTTAAAAACACTTATCCCTGCTTTGTGCATAGACCCCACTGACTCTGATAACAGGGACACGGCGTGGGAAGCAGGGGAGCCTGGTTCAATTCCCGGTGTCAGCTCCTTGTGAGCTTGGGAGAGTCACTTTATCTCCCTGTGCCTCAGGCACCAAAACATAAATTGTAAGCTCCACGGGGCAGGGACGGTGTCTGTAACGTTCCTATGTGCTGCGTACCGCGCGCTATACTGTCATTGTGACGCGCTTTGAGTCCCATTGGGAGAAAAAGGCTATATGAAATAGTTATTATAGGAATGATTATATTATTGATTAGACCGGGATGGAATGCGTTTAATCTTATGTAAAAAGATGGCCGCTCCCATCTATATCGGCACCTACTCTGCCTACCTTATGTCGGCCACGAGTGTCCCTCTGTAGGATCAGTGTGGGCTCCTGGTTCTGCTCACTGTCCCATCTGTCTGTCATTCTACCAACATACCACTTAGAGTGTGAGCTCTGCAGTGCAGGGGTTTCCCATACCGGGTCATTTCACAGTGTATCTAGGACACAGGGGCACCCCCACCCCATCGCCCGTGTGCATTTTGTTCTGTGTAAAATACTTTCAGTGCCACATTTATTTGTACGCATGGTGCAGGTTTTGACACCAACATATTATCTCTACACAGACACACAATCTATAGGAAAGCACACAGACTATAGGAAAGGATACACGCACACGCACACAGACTATAAGAAAGGACACACAGACTATAGGAAAGCACACAGACTATAGGAAAGGACACACAGACTATAGGAAAGCACACACACACACACACACACACACACACACACACACTATAGGAAAGCACACACAGCCCCACGCACACAGAGACCCACAGACTATAGGAAAAGACACACAGACACACAAGCTATAGGAAAGGACACACAGACACAAGCACACAGACTATAGGAAAGCACACACACACACACACACACACACACACACACACACACACAGACAGACTATAGGAAAGCACACACAGCCCCACGCACACAGAGACCCACAGACTATAGGAAAGGACACACAGACACACAGGCTATAGGAAAGGACACACAGACACTAAATCTATAGGAAAAGACACAAACAGCCTATAGGAAAGGACACACAACATCTATAGGAAAGCACACACAGGCACACAGGTCTGGAATAACTGTACACAGCATGGAAGCTGGGAACTATAAATATATTTAAGTTTTTTGGGGAGGGGAGGATGGAATTGCTGCTTTTAAAGAAAAACACTTTGCAATAACCCTTCTTCCGGGACAATATGGCTACTACACTACACAGGCCGGCTGTGAAAAGCTCAACTGATGAACCAAGCGGCCCATTGACTGAACCTTTATAGGAACGGGGCGTGACATTGGGTTTGTGGATAGCCTGGTGAGAATCACACTTTAAATACCCAGTGAGAGACACACCGCTTTCTGTGATCTCCTGATAGCAATAGCAGAACAAAGCAGAACAAAGCCTGTTGTGTGTACAGAGAGCCTTCAATCACTCAATATATACAGTATACACACCCTCTTCCCTCAGCTCTGCTGCTAGATAAACCAAAGGACATGTGTGTGGCCCTCCCAACATGTTAACCCCTTAGCTGCTGGGTCTGCCAGGCATTGCCCAAACTACCATTATCTTGTCTGTATTTGCATAGGTCATTGCTCAGTTATCCTGTATGTTCCCGGCTTGTACAAATACGTAAACATGGCCAGACGGGATTTTGTCATGGCCGCTTCGCCACCTTGATCACTGCGACGCTGGAATCCCTAACGTAATCGTTACGGGGGGGGTGAGGGGGGAGGGGGAGCAGGGCCGCGCCTTTAGCAGCCAGCGGGTAATAGTGCAAAATAAAAACAACATGGCACGTACAAGCGTCCAAATTTTTTTTTTACATTTTTTTTTTAAAAAATTGGCGTTTGCGTAAGGGAAAAAAAAAAAGGAAAATATGAGTAAAATGAAGATAAAGCCTGCAGACCCCATGCAAAGTACTAATGAAGTTCGCGGGGAATAGGAGGAGTGTAGGTTTTATATGGGCTGACCGCTTAATTACAGAGCCTGGCTGCAAAAAGAAGAATGAAAGTTAATAGACTCAGAATATGGGTTTCACCGGATGAATGAAATGAGTTTTCCTCTGTGTGAAAGACCCCCACCTTCTCCTGTCTGTCTATGCATCTCTGATGGATACGCAGGCACAAGTACAGAACTGATCCTGTTACAGGGGGCGGGCAACTCCATTTCTCAAGGGCCACCAACAGGTCAGGTTTTCGAGATATCCCTGCTTCAGCACAGGTGATTCAGTCGAAGACTGCCCATCTTTACTGAAGTGGGCCCTTTACCTAGACGAAATAAATATAATATATATATATAATATATATATATGCAAATACAACTGTATGCTCATCTGCATGTCTTAGGCAGGTCTGCAACCCCACCTTTCACCATTATCACCCAGCATACAGCACTTCCACTGCAGCAAGGGATTCTGGGAAATGACATGCAAATGAGCACTCAGTGCCATATATATATATATATATATATATATATATATATATATATATATATATATATATATATATATATATATATATATATATATATATACATATATATATATATATATACATATATATATATACATATATATATATATATATATATATATATATATATATATATACACACACACACACACACACACACACACACACACACACACACACACACACACACACACACACACACACACACACACCAACGTAATTGGTGTCCCTAGAAAATGGCAAGCACTTATTTGTTTAACTTTTTTTTTTAAAAATGAATAATAATATATATATATATATTTTTTTTTAAAGTTAAACAAATAAGTGATTGCCATTTTCTAGGGACACCAATTACGTTGATATGTGGAACCGCACCTTCAAAATCACGGAGCTCCTCACTTACTCCTGTGTGTGGGTATTCGATGCCACAATATCAGGGTGCTGTCGCAATGCTTGTGTCAGTCACCCCGTGGCAGTCATTAGGCGCGTGCCATGCCGATTAAGGCGCCGCTGCACCAGAGAAGTAGGGTGACCAGATTTTCCAAAAGTAGAAACCGGCACACATTTAAAAATTATTTATAAACATAAATATTATAACGGTGTTTGTCTGAGTGTCCCCATTTATGCTGTATTCTTGATTTATTTCAGGTTTCCTAATATAAACACAAACTCGAGTAAATATGAGTAAAAAAAATGTTTATATTCGTAAAATCATTTAAATGAGAGTTTACCAATATATTTAAAATGTTTACTCTTTGATATGACCGATCGCATAAAAACACGCAGGGTGAATTTCGACAGTTTTAAAGAGTTTTAAACGAGTCCAAACAGGAAAAGCTAAAAAAAAAAAAACCCGGGACGTTTGAACAATTTGGAGAAAATAAAAATCGGGACGCCGGGACGTTTCCTGGTAATCCGGCACGGTCCCGGCTAAACCCAGAGACGTATGCCACCTTACGTAGAAGGCAGATCTGCCAATGCACACGGCACCCAGGCACCCATCCTTGCCTCTCCCTGCCCCAGGGATAGGCAGAGATGGCCGGGTCCCCGTTCTGGTCGTCCCTTCCATGTGGTAAGAAGGAGCGGCTCAGAGAGTAACGACACTGACTGGCACTGAGAGTGAGAAGCAGGGGAGCCTGGTTCAATTCCCGGTGTCGGCTCCTTGTGTCCTTGGGCGAGTCACTTTATCTCCCTGTGCCTCAGGCACCAAAAACATAGATTGTAAGCTCCACGGGGCAGGGACTTGTGCCTGCAAAATGTCTCTGTAAAGCGCTGCGTAAAACTAGCAGCGCTATACAAGAACATGCTATTATTATTAACAAAAAGACGAAGTAGGTAGTGACACCTTTTAGTGTTATTTTACCACATGTCCCAGTGATAAGCAGCACCCTCCTTTTCTACATCGGTTTGCCCCCCTTTCCTTCCCTACCCCCCTTTCCCCCCCCATCTCCGATGTTCAGTGACAAGCAGAAGAACCTATTATATAGTTTAAAATATAATTTTACTTAGAAGCACCGAGTGCCCATTTGCAGGTCACTACCCAGAATCCCCGGCGGCAGTGGAAACCCGGCTTTAGTATATGCGGGTCAATACGTGTACGCAGCCACAGTTTACCTCGCTTTGCGTGCCCTGAAAGAGTTAAAGCCCCCCATATCACTACTCTCTTTATTTGTACAAATTGGCCATCGATTTTCTCCCCCCCCCCCCCGCCCCAGGCCGCAAACTTTGCTGTCAAATGCTATGTTCGCTTTTTTGGAGAAATATGAATGTATTGTGAATTTTTCGGGGGGCCCCTCAAAATGTCTTCCTTGGTTCTCCCGTTAGCCGTAAGAAACGGATTTGCCCGGGATTTGCAGCAAGTACGGCGTGCCCGGTGATACCTGCCCTTCTGCAACTTGTAACACGGGAGGGAGGAGGGCGTCTGTGACACCCTTTTAAATCGGACCAACAAGTAGCTTTCCAACCTCTCAGCGTCCTTCATCAGGTTAACTGACCCCTGGGAGGTTAGAAAGCTTGTAACAGATCCTTGTTGGTCTGATTAAAAAAGGTGTCAGACCCCCAACTTCCTCTCCCTCCTTTGTTACTACATGGAAGAAAGGACCAACCCGGCTCCCCCACCCTTCTTCGGCTTCTACCGGTAGCCTCGATATCTCTCTCACGGTGAAACAAGCGTTAGAAATGTTAGTGAACGAGGCTGGGGTTTGATGGAGAAGAAGCGACTCAGTAAAGACGCAGATTGACAACAATGACTGAGTTAGAATCAGGGGGAACCTGGTTCAATTCCCGGTGTCGGCTCCTTGGGACCTCGGGCAAGTCACTTTACCTCCCTGTGCCGCAGGCACCACAAACACATAGATTGTAAGCTCGGCGGGGCAGGGGCTGTAACAATCCTATGTGCGACGTGCCGCGCGCTGGGCTGTCATTGTGACGCGCTTCGTGTCCCGTTAGGAGAATAGCGATATATGAAATAAAGTTAATAAGTTTAACCACTTCCCTGCCAGGAAGGCTAGCAATACTCTGCAGGGTACAGGCAGTCCTCGGTTATCCGACACAATGCGTTACTCAAAATGGCGTTGTAAAGCGAAACGCGTTTTCCCACAGGAACACTGTTTAAATGAGAGGTTCCGTTCCTGAAGGCATTTTTAACACTAAAATCACCAACTATTTTATGCAGGCAATAAGATACGCAGCACACACATAAATTATATAGTGTATATACTGTATTATATATATATAATATAACATAATATATTACTACTGTGAAGCGCTATGTACATTAATGGCGATATATAAATAAAGACATACAATACAATACAGTATAATATTATATATACACGCTCTTACGACGCTTTGCAATGTTGTTTATGTGAATGAGTATATATATATATATATATATATATATATATATATATATATATATATATATATATATATATATATATATATATATATATATATATATATATATACACACATACACAACGTTGCAAAGCGTCGTAAGAGCGTTGGATAAGCCCTTTTGGCGTTGTAAAAATGAATATAGGTATGCATTGCATAGCGTTGGATAAGCCATTCGTTGTAAAGCGAGGACTGCCTGTACTCTGCAATATACACTCGTGGGCCCTTCAGGGAAGGAAGATTGAGCTCAAAATTCATGTTCAAAAGTCAAATTCCTCAGAACTATAACAACAGATTCCACAGAATGATACAAACGGCTTTGGTTTATGGGATCCCACCCTGGGTGGGAATGTGGTCACGTGCCCAGTGATTTGGGACGATTTGGGGGCATCCGATACCAAATTCACAGGGGTGGCCACATTCTCAAAAGCCCCCCGTAAAGATTCTGTCTTAGCATCAACGGTTTCCCTGCGCCTGAAACCGGCTAAGAGGATCCGAGTCACAGACGCCATCGGGATGAAAATACAAGAACTAAAACCTGGGGGGATTGTAAGAGTTGCCAGGCGTCCCTGTGCGGTGAACCAGCAGCCTTCAAATTCAGCCGGGAAAATGGAATAAAAGCACCTTTGCTGCGCACCATCATCCTATACCCCTCATACATAAACCCTGGCCCCATGCAGACGCACTTACAGAACGCCCTCCTACTGTCTCCGTACGTCCTTCCTACCTACCAATTAGATTGTAAGCTCTTCAGTGCAGGGACTCTTTTTCCAAAATGTTACTTTTATGTCTGAAGCCCTTATTCCCTTTATGTGTTATTTGTATTATTTGTTATTTATAGGATTGTCCCGTGTATTGCTGCTGTGAAGCGCTATATACATTAATGGCGCTATATAAATAAAGACACATACATACACACATACACCATATTCACTGGGAGATGGCAAGCGTTTGCATGGTGCAGCACTCTTTAGTGAACATGGGCCAAAGTGTGATGATACAAAAAGGTGTAGCGCGTAGAAATGTACAAACTTTCACTACAAACATGAAATTACACCGCGGCAGAGCGTGAAGTCGGCGTGCATCGCAATTTCGTTAAATATGCCAATTTACACAATTCTCTCAAAATCGCTAGATTGGCTTACTGCGGACAGTCTACGCCGGGAACGCACGTTGCGTTCGCTGTCTGGGAGGGGGGGGGGGTGTATCCCACCGACATCTCGCCAAACCTAATAGTCATTGCCGAATATTATCAGCCCAATGAATTTTAACAAAACGCTTTCCCAGGGAAACTTAAGTGAGGGGGCAGGGGGCTGGACGCGAGCGATTTTGCCACTTTTGGATACTTTCACACATCTCCAGCACGGTGTACCGGCATGTTTTATATACCCGCATATACCGGCATGTTTTATATACCCGCATATACCGGCATGTTTTATATACCCGCATATACCGGCATGTTTTATATACCCGCATATACCGGCATGTTTTATATACCCGCATATACCGGCATGTTTTATATACCCGCATATACCGGCATGTTTTATATACCCGCATATACCGGCATGTTTTATATACCCGCATATACCGGCATGTTTTATATACCCGCATATACCGGCATGTTTTATATACCCGCATATACCGGCATGTTTTATATACCTGCATATACCGGCATGTTTTATATACCCGCATATACCGGCATGTTTTATATACCTGCATATACCGGCATGTTTTATATACCCGCATATACCGGCATGTTTTATATACCGGCATGTTTAATATACCTGCATATACCGGCATGTTTTATATACCCGCATATACCAGCATGTTTTATATACCTGCATATACCGGCATGTTTTATATACCCGCATATACCGGCATGTTTTATATACCTGCATATACCGGCATGTTTTATATACCTGCATATACCGGCATGTTTAATATACCTGCATATACCGGCATGTTTTATATACCCGCATATACCAGCATGTTTTATATACCTGCATATACCGGCATGTTTAATATACCTGCATATACCGGCATGTTTTATATACCTGCATATACCGGCATGTTTTATATACCGGCATGTTTAATATACCTGCATATACCGGCATGTTTTATATACCCGCATATACCAGCATGTTTTATATACCTGCATATACCGGCATGTTTTATATACCCGCATATACCGGCATGTTTTATATACCTGCATATACCGGCATGTTTTATATACCTGCATATACCGGCATGTTTAATATACCTGCATATACTGGCATGTTTTATATACCCGCATATACCAGCATGTTTTATATACCCGCATATACCGGCATGTTTTATATACCCGCATATACCGGCATGTTTTATATACCTGCATATACCGGCATGTTTTATATACCCGCATATACCGCCATGTTTAATATACCTGCAATATCGCCACATTTACGCAAATACAGTTTTGCTGCCTTTTCACAAATACAGAAATTGATTGCACACCGGCTTTTTTCTCTTTCATGCAGAAATACGGCAGAAAATCAAATGAAGTCAGGACCACGACCCCCGACGGATAACAGAATTTGCGGCACGCGGCATCACGACAGCCGACGTCCCGCTGCGGCGCGGTACAATGTCGTGACTTGTTCATCGCTGAAGATCTGTTGCGATATTTTTTTTGCCACTCTCTACCCGAAAGCCCCAACTACAAAACAGCCCCGGTGATAAATGTGGCAAAAAAAAAAAAAACTCGCCCTTCATCTCCCGGAATAAATCGCGTCACGCACAAATTCACGCCGGTTTAAGGTCTTCCCGTCTAACACGGGGGAGGAGGGGGGATGCCGGTTGGCCGCGATCGGTTGCCGGGCCGTATTTGCCCATGTCACCGACAACCGCCGCACATCTGGATTCTCTGAGTTAACCCCTTCGCTCCCGGCGGAGGCCCCCGCCACGTGCTCCCCTCTGGCAGGGAAGGGGTTAAGGAGGCATGCGTAGAAGAAATGTGTTTTTTAGAAGCGAGGTTGCCCGGTAATTGTGCCCTTTCCGCTGACGAAGCAAAGGAACGCCGGGCGGACTCTCCTGACGCGCTCCAGCCTGTTTTTTTTCTTCTTTTATATATATATATATATATATATATATATATATATATATATATATATACACACACTATCAGACGTCGACCGTTTAAATAAAACCGCCTGCAAGCGCACACACGCCATCACGTTAGCTGCTGGGTTTCGGAAGCGCTGCCTTTTGTCTGCCGAGCTGCCCTGGAAGTTACAGGTTCCCTTGTAAAAAAAAATTTTTAAAAAGGGGTGGCCTGTGACGGAAGCCATTTTGTCTCCCCCGTGGGCAGAGGGGAGACTCGCTGTGCCTGTGGTAACAATCTAGGCACACGTCTTACACGGGACGAACATACCTGAGCATTAGAAGTTAAACCACCGGCTATCTTCCCATGTCAAATATTTCCAATCTATGTCAGCTCAGAGCAGCCTTGGGCCAGTCATTTAGATTGCAAGCTCTGCGGCCAAAGATTTATTCTGCCTGCAAATCCACATGGCGTAAGTTACGGTCAATCGTAACGGGTCTCGTTTCCCAGCTCCTTGTGCAGCGCCGCGGCGTACCATGGCGCACACATCTCTTGTCCGCAGAGCATGCACTCTATCTGGCTTTTAAACGCAGCGAGAGAGAAAAAAAATGGTGACACAGGAGCCTGACACTGAAATTTCCAACCAGGTCCACCGACATCAAAGGCTTTTTCACCACTGCTCCCTATACAGCTCCCAGGAAAGCCGGGGTTAACCCCTTCACTGCCGGGGTTAACCCCTTCAGTTACAGTGTACGCGAAAAGGGGTTACAATACACTCCAAGAATGTGTGCACTCATGTGTACAACAGAATCATTGTAATGATTGGGACAATGAATAATTATAATAATAATAATAAATATATTGTACGTTTAGTTTCAAATACATATGGATTATGTCATAATATATTATTTGTAAATATATTATACAATGATAATAATAATAATGTACATTTAGTTTAAAATATATGGATGATAATGTCATACTGATATATTATTTGTAAATATATTATACAATGATAATAATAATAATAATGTACATTTAGTTTAAAATATATGGATGATAATGTCATACTGATACATTATTTGTAAATATATTATACAAATAATGATAATAATAATAATAATAATAATAATAATAATAATAATATTAAGAAAGTAAATACATAATAGGCCAGAATAAATAGCAAGCCCCTAGAAATGAATCCCACCTTGGATAGTAGCAGCAGGGACAGCGTTAGCAGGGTCTCCCTCAGGTCCATAGCTGCAGAAGGGACTTCTCTCCTGGTCAGAGCTGGCCCAGGGCAGATGCAGGGAGCTGGGGGGCGCAGGTCTGGGCCCCTAACTCCTGATGATCAAATAAATGCAACTAAAAAAAAAAAAAAAAAAAACTACCTCCAGAAGTGAACTTTTTTGGGGGGGGGGATTGTTCTGCAACCAAAACTGCAGGGAATAAAAGCAGCAGGAAAAGTCCCCCCAACATGAGCCACCCAGATGCCAAAGAGAAGGTGACTTGCAGCAGAGAACAGATCCAAACGGGGTTGATGTGTGAAGCCCCGTCCCAGGTTATTTGGGGACACTGAGGGGTCCCAGGCTTGCAGGGCAGACTCCTTGTTTCAGCTCCTCAGTTGTGATGTGTGCTGCAGCCACAGAGAGAGGCTTCCTCCTCCTCCTCCTCCTCCTCCTCCCTGCAACCTCAGGATAACTTGCCTGGTATTATACACCCCTCCTCCTGAGCCTTTACACTCCTCACATCCACACATGAAAGAGGCTGGAGGAGAGAGAGGGGGGAGGGGAGACTGGGAGAGGGAGGGGAGACTGGGAGAGGGAGGGGAGGGAGGGGAGAGGGAGGGGAGGGAGGGGAGGGGAGGGAGGGGAGGGGAGGGAGGGGAGGGAGGGGGGGGAGGGAGGGGAGGGGGGGGAGGGGAGGGGGGGGAGGGGAGGGAGGGGAGGGGGGGGAGGGGAGGGAGGGAGGGGAGGAGAGGGAGGGGAGGGAGGAGAGGGAGGGGAGACTGGGAGACTGGGAGAGGGAGGGAGGGGAGACTGGGAGAGGGGGGAGAGGGGGGAGAGGGAGGGGGGAGAGGGGGAGAGGGAGGGGGGAGAGGGAGGGGAGACTGGGGGAGGGAGGGGAGACTGGGAGAGGGAGGGGAGACTGGGAGAGGGAGGGGAGGGAGGGGAGACTGGGAGAGGGAGGGGAGACTGGGAGAGGGAGGGGAGGGGAGACTGGGAGAGGGAGGGGAGACTGGGGGAGGGAGGGGAGACTGGGAGAGGGAGGGGAGACTGGGAGAGGGAGGGGAGACTGAGGGGAAACTGGGAAAGGGAGGGGAGACTGGGAGAGGGAGGGGAGGGAGGGGAGACTGGGAGAGAGGGGAGGGAGGGGAGACTGGGAGAGGGAGGGGAGGGAGGGGAGACTGGGAGAGGGAGGGGAGGGAGGGGAGACTGGGAGAGGGAGGGGAGACTGGGGGAGGGAGGGGAGACTGGGAGAGGGAGGGGAGACTGGGAGAGGGAGGGGAGGGAGGGGAGACTGAGGGGAGACTGGGAGAGGGAGGGGAGGGGAGGGAGGGGAGACTGAGGGGAAACTGGGAGAGGGAGGGGAGGGAGGGGAGACTGGGAGAGAGGGGAGGGAGGGGAGACTGGGAGAGGGAGGGGAGGGAGGGGAGACTGGGACAGGGAGGAGAGGGAGGGGAGACTGGGAGAGGGAGGGGAGACTGGGAGAGGGAGGGGAGGGAGGGGAGACTGGGAGAGGGAGGGGAGGGGAGACTGGGAGAGGGAGGGGAGGGAGGGGAGACTGGGAGAGGGAGGGGAGACTGGGAGAGAGAGGGGGGAGAGGGAGGGGAGACTGGGAGAGGGGGAGAGGGAGGGGAGACTGGGAGAGGGAGGGGAGACTGGGTGAGGGGGGAGACGGAGAGAGGGGGGAGGGGAGACTGGGAGAGGGGGAGAGCGAGGGGAGACTTGGAGGGGGGGAGAGAGGGGAGAAGGAGGAGAGACTGAGAGAGGGAGGAGGGACTGAGAGAGGGGGAGAGGGAGGGGGAGGGGAGACAGTGGGAGGGGACTGAGAGAGAGGGAGAGGGAGGGGAGCCTGAGAGAGTGGGAGAGGGAGGGAAGAATGAGAGGTAGGAGAGAGAGGGGGAGAGGGAGACTGAGAGAGGGGAGGGGAGACTGGGAAAGGGAGAGGGAGGGGAGACAGAGAGGGAGGGGAGACTGGGAGAGGGGGAGAGCGAGGGGAGACTTGGAGGCGGGGAGAGAGGGGAGAAGGAGGAGAGACTGAGAGAGGGAGGAGGGACTGAGAGAGGGGGAGAGGGAGGGGGAGGGGAGACAGTGGGAGGGGACTGAGAGAGAGGGAGAGGGAGGGGAGCCTGAGAGAGTGGGAGAGGGAGGGAAGAATGAGAGGTAGGAGAGAGAGGGGGAGAGGGAGACTGAGAGAGGGGAGGGGAGACTGGGAAAGGGAGAGGGAGGGGAGACAGAGAGGGAGGGGAGACAGAGAGAGGGAGAGGTAGGTGAGACAGAGAGGGGGAGAGGGAGGGCAGACAGAGAGGGGGAGAGGGAGGGCAGACAGAGAGGGGGAGAGGGAGGGGAAGGGGTGACAGAGAGGGAGGGGAGACTGAGAAGGAGGGGCGACTGAGGGGAGACAGAGAGGGGGATGGAGGGGAGACTGAGGGGGGAGAGGGAGGGGAGAGGGAGGGCTGACAGAGAGGGGGAGAGGGAGGGCAGACTGAGAGAGGGAGGAGAGACTGAGAGAGGGGGAGAGGGAGGGGGAGGGGACTGAGAGAGAGGGAGGAGAGCCTGAGAGAGGGGGAGAGGGAGGGAAGAATGAGAGGTAGGAGAGAGAGAGGGGGAGAGGGAGACTGGGGAGGTGAGAGAGAGGGGAGACTGAGAGGGGGAGAGGGAGGGGAGACAGAGAGGGAGGGGAGACAGAGAGGGAGGGGAGACAGAGAGGGAGGGGAGACAGGGAGGGGAGACAGAGAGGGGGAGAGACAGAGAGGGGGAGAGGGAGGGCAGACAGAGAGGGGGAGAGGGAGGGCAGACAGAGAGGGGGAGAGGGAGGGCAGACAGAGAGGGGGAGAGGGAGGGGAAGGGGTGACAGAGAGGGAGGGGAGACTGGGGAGGGGAGACTGAGAAGGAGGGGCGACTGAGAGAGGGGGATGGAGGGGAGACTGAGGGGGGAGAGGGAGGGGAGACTGAGAGGAGGAAGACAGAGAAGGGGAGAGGGAGGAGAGACAGAGAGGGGGAGAGGGAGGGCAGACAGAGAGGGGGAGAGGGAGGGGAAGGGGTGACAGAGAGGGGGGAGAGGGAGGGGAGACAGAGAGGAGGGAGGGGAGACTTAGAGAGGGGGAGAGGAGACAGAGAGGGGAGGGGAGACTGGGAAAGGGAGGGGAAACTGGGAAAGGGAGGGTAGACTGGGAAAGGGAGGGGAGACTGAGGGAGACTGAGAGCGGAGACTGAGAGAGAGGGAGGGGAGAGTGATGGAGGGGGAGAGAGAGGAGAGACTGAGAGAGGGGGAGAGAGAGGGGGAGATGGAGGGGAGACAGAGGGGGGAGAAGTAGGGGAGACGAGACAAGGACAGGTAGGGGAGACTGAGAGGGAGGGGAGACTGAGAGTGGGGAGGCAGAGAGGGGGATGGAGGGGAGACAGATGGGGAGAGAGGGGAGACTGAGGGGGTGAGGGAGGGGAGACAGAGAGGGGAGAAGGAGGAGAGACTGAGAGAGGGAGGAGAGAGGGGGAGAGGGAGGGAAGAATGAGAGAGGGGGAGAGGGAGGGGGATGGGAGACAGAGGGAGGGGACTGAGAGAGAGGGAGAGGGAGGAGAGCCTGAGAGAGGGGGAGAGGGAGGGATGAATGAGAGGTAGGAGAGAGAGGGGGAGAGGGAGACTGAGAAAGGGGAGGGGAGACTGGGGAGGGGAGAGGGAGGGGAGACTGAGAGGGGGAGAGGGACGGGAGACTGAGAGAGGGGGAGAGACTGAGAGGGGGAGAGGGAGGGGAGACAGAGAGGGAGGGGAGACAGAGAGGGGGAGAGGGAGGAGAGACAGAGAGGGGGAGAGGGAGGAGAGACAGAGAGGGGGAGAGGGAGGGCAGACAGAGAGGGGGAGAGGGAGGGGAAGGGGTGACAGAGAGGGGGGAGAGGGAGCGGAGACTGGGGAGGGGAGACTGAGAAGGAGGGGCGACTGAGGGGAGACTGAGAGAGGGGGATGGAGGGGAGACTGAGGGGGGAGAGGGAGGGGAGACTGAGAGGAGGAAGAAGAGAAGGGGAGAGGGAGGAGAGACAGAGAGGGGGAGAGGGAGGGCAGACATAGAGGGGGAGAGGGAGGGCAGACAGAGGGGGAGAGGGAGGGGAATGGGTGACAGAGAGGGGGGAGAGGGAGGGGAGACAGAGAGGAGGGAGGGGAGACTTAGAGAGGGGGAGAGGAGACATAGAGGGGGAGGGGAGACAGAGAGGAGAGGGGAGACTGGGAAAGGGAGGGGAGACTGAGGGAGACTGAGAGCGGAGACTGAGAGAGAGGGAGGGGAGAGTGATGGAGGGGGAGAGAGAGGGAGATAGAGGAGAGACTGAGAGAGGGGGAGAGGGAGGGGAGACAGAGGGGGGAGAAGGAGGGGCGACTGAGAGAGGGGAGACGAGACAAGGACAGGTAGGGGAGACTGAGAGAGGGGAGGCAGAGAGGGGGATGGAGGGGAGACAGAGATGGGGAGAGAGAGGGGAGACTGAGGGGGTGAGGGAGGGAAGACAGAGAGGGGAGAAGGAGGAGAGACTGAGAGAGGGAGGAGAGGCTGAGAGAGGGTAGAGAGGGAGGGGAGACTGAGAGAGGGGGAGAGGGAGGGGGAGGGGAGACAGAGGGAGGGGACTGAGAGAGAGGGAGAGCCTGAGAGAGGGGGAGAGGGAGGGAAGAATGAGAGGTAGGAGAGAGAGGGGGAGAGGGAGACAGAGAGGGGAGGGGAGACTGGGGAGGGGAGAGGGAGGGGAGACTGAGAGGGGGAGAGGGACGGGAGACTGAGAGAGGGGTGAGAGAGGGGGAGAGACTGAGAGGGGGAGAGGGAGGGGAGACAGAGAGGGAGGGGGGACAGAGAGAGGGAGGGGGGACAGAGAGGGGGAGAGGGAGGAGAGGGGGAGAGGGAGGAGAGACAGAGAGGGGGAGAGGGAGGCCAGACAAAGAGGGTGAGAGGGAGGGGAAGGGGGTGACAGAGAGGGGGGAGAGGGAGCGGAGACTGGGGAGGGGAGATTGAGAAGGAGGGACGACTGAGGGGAGACTGAGAGAGGGGGATGGAGGGGAGACTGAGGGGGGAGAGGGAGGGGAGACTGAGAGGAGGAAGACAGAGAAGGGGAGAGGGAGGAGAGACAGAGAGGGGGAGAGGGAGGGCAGACATAGAGGGGGAGAGGGAGGGCAGACAGAGGGGGAGAGGGAGGGGAATGGGTTACAGAGAGGGGGGAGAGGGAGGGGAGACAGAGAGGAGGGAGGGGAGACTTAGTGAGGGGGAGAGGAGACAGAGAGGGGGAGGGGAGACAGAGAGGAGAGGGGAGACTGGGAAAGGGAGGGGAGACTGAGGGAGACTGAGAGCGGAGACTGAGAGAGGGAGGGGAGAGTGATGGAGGGGGAGAGAGAGGGAGATAGAGGAGAGACTGAGAGAGGGGGAGAGAGAGGGGAGACAGAGGGGGGAGAAGGAGGGGCGACTGAGAGAGGGGAGACGAGACAAGGACAGGTAGGGGAGACTGAGAGAGGGGAGGCAGAGAGGGGGGTGGAGGGGAGACAGAGATGGGGAGAGAGAGGGGAGACTGAGGGGGTGAGGGAGGGGAGACAGAGAGGGGAGAAGGAGGAGAGACTGAGAGAGGGAGGAGAAGCTGAGAGAGGGTAGAGAGGGAGGGGAGACTGAGAGAGGGGTGAGAGAGAGGGGGAGAGGGAGGGGAGACAGAGAGGGGGAGAGGGAAGGGGGGCTGAGAGAGGGGGAGAGGGAGGGTGGAGAGAAGATAGAGGGGGGAAGGAGGGGAAACTGAGAGGGTTGGGAGACTGGGTAGAGAGGGGGAGAGGGAGGGGAGACAGATAGGGGGAAGACAGAGGGAGGGGAGACTGAGAGGTGGGAGAGGAAGGGGAGACTTAGAGGGGGGACTGAGAGGGAGGGGGAGAGACTGAGAGAGGGGGGAGAGGGAGGGAAGAATGAGAGGTAGGAGAGAGGGGATAGGGAGGAGAGACAGAGATGGGGGAGACAGAGAGGGAGGGGAGACAGAGAGGGGGAGGGGTGATAGAGAGGGGGAGATGAGACTGAGAGAGGGGGAGCGGAGACTGAGAGGGGAGACTGGGAAAGGGAGGGGAGACTTAGAGAGGTGAGAGGGAGGGGTGAGAGAGGGGGAGAGACTGAGAGGGGGAGAGGGAGGGGAGACTAAGAGGGGGAGATGGAGGGGAGATAGAGAGGGGGAGAGGGAGGGGAAAGAGCGAGGGATACTGAGAGAGCGAGGAGAGGGGGGGAGAGGGAAGGGGGACTGAGAGAGTGAGGCGAGGGAGGGGTGACAGAGGGTGGAGAGAAGACAGAGAGGTGGAAGGAGGGGAAACTGAGAGGGAAAGGAGACTGAGAGAGGGGGGATACTGAGACAGGGGGAGGGGAAGAGGGAAGGGAGACTGAGAGAGTGGGAGAGGGAGGGGAGACTGACAGAGGGGGAGAGGGAGACAGAGAGAGGGAGGTGAGACTAAGAGAAGGGAGACAGAGAGGAGGAGTGGAGAGGGGGGAGGAGGGGAGACTGAGAGAGGGAGGGGGGAGACGGAGAGGGAGGAGAGACTAAGAGGGGAAGGAGAGGGGAGACAAAGAGAGGGGAGAAGGAGAAGAGACAGAGAGGGTAGACTGAGAGAGGGGGAGTGGAGAGGGACGGGAGACTGAATGAGGGGGAGAGAGAGGGGAGATTGAGAGATGAGAGGAAGGGGAGACCCCTCGTGTGCAGGAAGCCCCCCTCTCCCCCCCCCCAGGACACTCGTAGCTGTGTGCAGCGAGCCCGTGTAACCCCTTGTGTGCTCGGTGACACCTTAGAAAAACAAAAAGTAGACAATAAACTCAAAGGGCTTCACCAAAGGTCCATTCCTGCACTACTCTAAAGCAAGACTCCTCCACCGTTGATGCGGCCCTCGGACTCCTCCACCGTTGGCGAGACCCTCGGACTCCTCCACCGTTGGCATTACCCTTGGACTCCTCCACCATTAGCGTGACCCTCGGACTCCTCACCGTTGGCGTGACACTCGGATTCCTCCTCCATTGGCGTGAGCCTTGGACTCCTCCACCGTTGATGTGGCCCTTGGACTCCTCCACCGTTTATGTGGCCCTCAGACTCCACCACCATTGCGTTACCCTTGGACTCCTCCACCATTGCGTTACCCTTGGACTCCTCACCGTTGGCGTGACGTTTGAACTCTTCCACCGTTGGCGTGACACTCGGACTCCTCCACCGTTGGTGTGGCCCTCGGATTCCTCCACGTTGGCGTGACACTCGGACTCCTCCACCGTTGGTGTGGCCCTCGGACTCCTCCACCATTGCGTTACCCTTGGACTCCTCCACCATTGCGTTACCCTTGGACTCCTCACCGTTGGCGTGACGCTTGGACTCTTCCACCGTTGGTGTGGCTCTCAGATTCCTCCATCGTTGGCGTGACACTCGGACTCCTCACTGTTGGCGTGACGCTTGGACTCCTCCACCGTTGGTGTGGCCCTTGGATTCCTCCACCGTTGGCGTGACACTCGGACTCCTCCACCGTTGGTGTGGCCCTCCGACTGCCTGCGTATGCTATTTTCATTGCAGTGTCTCAGACAGCTTAGTACCATTGTTCACACTAAAATTTAAGCTAAAGCAGTACACATGTATACAGGTGATATGCTTGCAAATTCTTAAAATATTAGCATTTTTAAGTCTTTAACTCTTTCCAAAATCCCTCCTGTGACCCTTCCACTCCTAATTGTTGTTGGACCTGGGCCCTTAGGTCAAAAGTATACAACACATGTCTCAACTCTCCCTCACTGAGCCACGATACGTATTATGACCATACGCCCTGGTTTTGCCGTGACTGTCTCGGATTCTCATGAATCCTCCCGGCGTCCTGATCATTTTCTCAAAATCGTTCAAATGTCGCGTTTTTTAGTTTTATCCTTTTTGACTCGAAACGCTTAAACCCGTAAAAAAAAATACACCCTGCGTGCTTTATGTGATCTATCATCTCAAAGACTAAACATTTAACATATATTGGAAACTCTCGTCACTGGTAGCTATATGTAATACAGCAATACAGGGGTTAACAACTCCAGTCCTCAAGCCCTCCCCCTCCCCCCAACAGGTCAGATTTTCAGGATATCCCTGCTTCAGCACAGGTGGCTCAATCAGTCCCTGCTTCAGTACAGGTGGCTCAATCAGAGGCTCAGCATTTGACTGAGGATCTGATTGAGCCACCTGTGCTGAAGCTGGGATATCCTGAAAACCTGTCCTTTTGGGGGGGAGGGTGCTTGAGGACTGGAGTTGAGCACCCCTGTCCTAAGCTGTCAGTGCCCCAGAGCTGTGGCGTGCCGGGCTTAAGAACACATTGAGTGCCCAGGCCACAGGGACATGTACTGTCGCTGGTACAGGGTGTTTCTATAAATCAGTCTCGCTGGGTTTTTGTCTCTCGGAATCCATTGAAATCTCACGGATAGGAGTCATCACTTTGTCACTGAAATCCCATTCTGTTTGCCCGTCAACCCCAAGTGTCACTGATTTCAGCACATGGAGGGGGACATCCCTGCGGGTAGGGTGCTCTCAGGGGGGTGGGCTGGAAGGATGAGGTGCGAGGGTTAAGGTGCTGCAACTGCCTGATCCTGGATTTCAACATGGAAATGCCGGGCTTTCTTCTGCTCTCTTCCAGCAAAGTGGCCCGTTTGACTTGTGAGCGTGCAACGTGTGAGTTGACGGACACTGAGCCGGACGCCCGACGCAGCCCTTCTTTCCCTGTGATAGCGCCAGGTATGAGTGTGTTCTCAAAGCGCAGATCTCTCCCTCTCCCCACACACAGGGGTCCCGGAGCTGGCGTCGGCTGTGCAAGTTTGTGGGTCTCCGTTTCCCACTGGGGATACTTGCTCTCCAAGTAATCTATGGAAGGGGGGCTTAACTGCAGTCCTCAAGACCCCCCAACCGGTCAGGTTTTACGGATATCGCTGCTTCAGCACAAGTGGCCCAGTCTTTGACTGAGCCACTGATTGAGCTCCCAAAAGAGGGGGGTCAGTGGTCCAGTAAAGTCCCCTATGTAACAGCACTCAATAACACTGGTCTATAGTATATTGTATAGTAACTTAGTATGTCGTATAGTGACTGGGAAAAACGGACGGCGCTCAGGTCGCCCATTGGGGAAAAAATGACGATGAATTGATACGATGTATATATTAAAAACAACTTTTATTGAATATATAATATTATTAAAAACTCCCCGCAGCACAATGAGATTCAGAAATATGAACCTCTACTCAATCTTTAGAGCAACTGACCCTGGTAAAAATTATTTGAGGGCAGGGCAGGGAGGCCCAACAAAAATGGAAGCTGCGCCTATGAGGAGCGAGGAAGCTGCTTTTATTCTATTATATACGCATTCAAAGTTTTTTTTAATATATACATCATATCAATTCATCGTCATTTTTTCACCAATGGTCGATCTGAGCTCGGTCCGTTTTCCCAGTCACTATACGACGTACTAAGTTACTATACAATATACTATAGACCAGTGTTATTGAGTGCTGTTACATAGGGGACTTTACTGGACCACTGACCCCCGTTTTAGTGCTTGCCAGTGTTTTCTTGTTCGCTTTACTTTTACCCTTATTGCACCTAATTATTTAGATTAATTAGGGAGTGCTGGTGCCACAGTTGTTACAAAAAGCTGGTACAAAAAAAATCCAATAAACAGTATATTGTGACAAACGTCCTCCTAGGATTTGTATAGAAATGCGTGTGTGTGTGTGTGTGTGTGTGTGTGTGTGTGTGTGTGTGTGTGTGTGTGTGTGTGTGTGTGTGTGTGTGTGTGTGTGTGTGTGTGTGTGTGTGTGTGTGTGTGTGTGTGTGTGTGTGTGTGTGTGTGTGTGTGTGTGTGTGTGTGTGTGTGTAATTGTAATAATAAAAACCTTTTTTTTTTCTTGAATACAGCGCGTTTTATATGCATAACACTTTGTTATAATTGGTCTGAAAAAAAATGCCGTTTATTTCATTTCTTGAAATGACCATCGCTTATTTAAGGCTCCTTATACTTCCTCATCTTAATGAAAATAATGATTAATAACAAACATATAAAGCCAATGCCTGGTAGCCTCCCTTGGAAGGGACAGGGTTAAAGCGGACAGACGTAATCGAGCTATGACACGCCTCGTAATTAAATCTCCTACTGGTTTCTGTGTCTGCCTTCGATTTGCATGTTTTATACATTTTTATGGGTGGCTTGCTTGACCCTCCAGCACTTGCGGGGTTAAAGGGTGCAGTAAAACCATTCTCTTCCCTGTGGAGACGCAAAGTGCCCTGTGCCATGACCAACTTCCTATTGCGGGGCGCATTTGTAAGGGGCGGCAGAGGATGTGGGCCTATTCTTATGGACTTTTTTTTAGTACCTGCAGCTCCCCGGGTGGAGGAGGAGGAAGCATATTCAGGATGCATCGTTTAGAAGACTCTGTGAGAGAGGTGATCTTTGCTTTGAGGGTCCTCAGACACTTTCATGTCGGGGCTGGCTCATGCCCTGTTATTATACACACACAACGACCTGCAGTCCCACTTGGGAGCAGGTATTAAAAGAACTTGGCCATGTAACACCCTCTCGATCGTTAAAAAAACCAGCAGATCCGTCACTTAAGAAGCAGATAATAGCTTTGCAAGTTTAGGCTCAACTGTGAAAAGCATAATATGGCAGAATATACCAGGCATACAGTGAAAACGTAGAAAATACAGTCGCTACTATAGTGATCCTCTATTGTTAATGTAAATACTTAGTTACCCAAGTTAACACCTCTGTGATAAAATATATTGTATAACAACAACCTCTGATTGTTGAATTGGCGTCTGCAGCTGTTAAGTGCGTAGAGACTCGGCACCCCTACATAGCAGTGAAACAGAAAAAAAGCAGCGCAAACGCTATAGTGAAGTACTGTCAAAAAATATATATTATAAAAAAGAAATAATATCTGCGTACATCAAGTTAGAATAAAACAGGCATGTCGTGCACTCGGGCATATGTTACCAGGCACCGCTTCAGGGATTGAAGAAGCCACTGAAGAAGTGGCTGCGGCTACGAAACGCGTAGGATTAACGCTACACGAGTGACTCCTGAACTATCTCCGGGTACCTTCAGTCACTGCTACTACCTCTCTACGGAAGCCCAGTGCTATCGCGAGCGACGTCACTACTAGCGGACGGCTGTTCTCACTTGGCGGCGGGACGTGAAGCCGCGCGGAGGAATTGAACTGCAGGCCGGACTGCGACTCATGCAAGTTCTCCCCCCGACCTCACGGACCGGCTGGACGGAGGTTTTCCACACGCTGGAGGGAGGTCCTCCGATGCAAGCACAGGGCTAGCTATCCGAATCCAGACCCCCACCCTGAATGCCCAGCTGTAATAGTACATCCGAGGGGCCGTATGCAGGAGTGTTCCATTTCTCTACGGCGCGCGGTGCCTGGTAACATATGCCCGAGTGCACGACCTGCCTGTTTTATTCTAACTTGATGTACGCAGATATTATTACTTTTTTATAATATACATTTTTTTGAAAGCACTTCACTATTGCGTTTACGCTGTTTTTTTTTCTGTTTCACTACCTGGCATACAGTGTTTATTTGTGACAGGAGAGAATTCCCACGTCCAATGTTGCAGCCAATTCTTTCGTTTATAAAGTGATGTTTTTATATCCAGAAGGAGTCAATCAGTCACACAGTGAGCTCGGCACAGTGAGAGTCCAGTTCGCATCCCCGTGTCAGCTGCTTGTGACCTTGGACAAGTCAGATGACCTCCCCGTTCCTCCGGGGGAAACATTTTTGACTGTAAGCTCTCCAGGCCAGTGACTCCTTGTGCCTGAAAAATGTTTTATGCAGTGCTACGAATATTGCCAGTGTTATGTATGTTGGGGGGGGGGGTGTACTGTATGTTAATAATGAACCAAAACAGAAAAAAAAAGGTCCCAGACTGATTGCACTCAAGCTCCAAAGTATGAATTGGTGAATAAGTTTAAAATACATGTTATTAGTTAAGGAATAAATAAAATAATGGCTCCTAATTTGCGACCATACGGGTTAATAAACCAACAACAGTGCAATAAAAACCTGCTGCAATGTAAGTGTATTATTTCATATTTCCCTTCCGTCCTATAATTATAGGTTAGTGTAGATAGATAGGTGGCTGGTATATACGATAGTGTGACCACCTATACGATAAGTCGTGTATCCGCACTAATTATCATTGCATCCAAACAGCAACAGTGAGTTGCCTTGAGAGAGCGCGAGTTTTCGCGTGAAACGTGCGTCGGCATGTTAGTACCTCAGTAACTCGAATTTAGCGAGCGGCACCACACCTAGAGCAGTCTGGGACCTTTGTCTTCTGTTTTGGATCTAATTCTCTTTGCCCCGGCCATGCACTGCTCCCCACATAATCGTGCACCTGTACAACAGCTGAGCGAGGGTACTCCCCGTCCCCTCTCCCTGGCCTACATATGTTAATAATGAATTCAAACAGAAATCAGCACAATAAGAGCATTTGATGAAAATAAAAAAAAATTAGGGCGTTTTGTCCCAAAAAGGAAGTTATCGGGGCCAACTTCATTAGATGGATGTTTTTTTAACCCCTGCACTGCCGGAATGTCACAGGCACGGATCGCATGGCCGTCACACCTCCCCCCCCCCAAAATCTGGAACACAAACAAGTCCTCCTGTTCCCTTCCGATCGCATTCACAGCTCCCCGAAACTTGCGGACAGGATCTCACGCAGAAATGAGCAAAACAATCATCCTGTTGATCCACGAGTGCGCCAGCCTTATCATGCCCAGTGAGTGCCCTTGGAACACCGTGGGTGCCATCCACCCTGGTCTGGGCCTACTTGCCGATCCGTGCCTTGAATCTGAATATCTGCCGTGCAGACACAGTGGGGTGATGCGCCAACGTACACACAGTTCAAAAAAGAAGTGCGCTTGGGACATTTTATGCTTGTGTTTGCATCCATGTTAAAAATGGACAAGAAGCAAAAAGTGACGCCCGGCGAGTGCTCATATGCATTGTCATTACCCAGAATCCCTGGCTGCAGTGGAAGCATGGCATGAGAAAAGATAATGGCGTGTGTGTGTGTGTGTGTATCTTCACAGTTGCAATCACTGCACCACACTGAAACCCGGCTCCGCACACCCCTCTGCGGAAGATTTTTTTAGTGCTGCAGTGCTTCATTTAACAGACAAATCCACATTTATTCTTCGCTGGCAGAAAATCGCGTTTCATTGTATTTTTAGAAAAAATGTACAGAATATTTCTGCTAGAATAACAGTTTTATTAAAGTCAATCTTCTTGCCAGAAAAGGTCTGAAGGAGCAGCTCAGCGTCAGCACTGTGTGGCCTTGGGATAAGCCACTTCACCTCCCTGTGCCTCAGGCATCACACATAGATTGTAAGCTCTATGGGGCAGGGACTGTGTCTGTCACTATCCTAGAGCTTTGAGTCCCATTGGGAGAAAAGCACTATCTGAAATAAAGCTATTATTATTTATTTATTATGGAACTGTGTTTAACCATAAAAACACGATACTGTAATGTTGCTCTGTAAATAAAGTAGTATTTTATACCCGCTAGTACCATTGCACTGCCAAGTACCACTGCCTATCTATTAGTACTTCAAATCAATGAAAGGTACTACTTTGTGCAGTATTATATTAGGCAGGGGTGGCCAACACCAGTCCTCATGGGCCACAAACAGGCCAGGCATTAGGGAAATCCCAGTCAATGATTGAGCCACCTGTGCTGAAGCAGGGATATCCTTAAAACCTGAGCTGTTGGTGGCCCTTGAGGACTAGAGTTGGCCCGCCCTGATAGAAGGCTTCCTTATCAGTCTGGCAGTCCCGGCAGATCACACAGTGACCCAGCCACACAGACGGGACCTTGACTAGCTGTGTATTGTTCTAAGTGTGTATTGCAGTGTGTATGGAAATGAAGCCCAAGCACTGAGCACCTGCACTGCTGATACTCTCCCATTGTCATTCATGCAGCCAGTATTCACTCTGCATCCTTCTCCTGCTCTTTTGCTTCAAATTTTGCTCTGTTCTTCATTTAGATTATTTTAACCCTTTCTGAGGACTCCAGGAAATTCCTCCAGGAGCCTACTTTTAACCTGTTCTCTGCCAGAGGGGCATGCAATACGTGGATTAAGTTTTTTTTTTTTTTTTTTTTTTTTTTTTTACTATTTCGCCTACAACAAACACCATATTTACATGCCCACAGTTCCCCATGAGTTTATCAATGGTACACTCATTAAAATTCCTCCGAAAGGGAAATTAAATATCTACATACTGGTAAAATGTGACAAGTGCATTCAGAATTAGTATTGCATTAAAGCAGATAAAAAATACCCCGTGTGAGCACATTCACGTCTCAGACAGGTCTGCAACCCCCGCCTTTCCCCATTGTCTCCTAGCATGCACAGTGCTTCCACTGCAGCCAGGGATTCTGGGTAATGACATGCAAATGAGCACACAGTTAACTTTAAAGTAATCCCATCCAAAATCAAGTTTTTTTTTTTTGGTGTACCTTTATATTAACTGGGGGTTCCCCCATAGCAGAATGCGGCACTCAAAGCTTCGAGAACCCCCAACTTGCCAAGATATGATTTTTTAAAAACTTTTGCCAGTACTTGCGAGAAAAAACAAAGATGGCTGCCGGGCCAGCCGGCGGGTCAGAATCTGCAGTGTCATCTCACATTGCGGTCGCAGCTTTCTACCGAGAGAGGGGGTGGATCCCAGTTACCGTATTGTTTCTCCGGGACAAGACTGAATGTAAGGGAGATCTGAAACAAAACCGTGTTGCCCTCTGGTTTGGAGTCCCCGCCGGTCGGCTCTGGGGAACCTCTTGCTTTATATAAAGTCAAATATATTTCTTTATAAAATATCTTGCCGGGAAACCATACATGGAGAATTACCTCTCGTTTTCATGTATGTCCCGGATGCAAAATAATAAGTATATATCATCTTCAGCCCTCGTCTCCCCCACTGCTGGACGAAGCCTACCCAAGGATGTCCCAGGTCCTGCGGTTGCAGCCTCTCTTCTCCACGTTGTTCCAAGACATTTTTTGATTTTATCCTCCCATCTGACTTTTGGTTGTTGGCTTGGAATCCAATTGAGTACCATCTTTGTCCAACGGTGGTCATTGTTTCTTGTGATATGTCTGGTCCACCGCCATTTTTATTTCTTCACATAATATATATATATCATCATACAAGTGGAATCCATATTATATATATATATATATATATATATATATATATATATATATATATATCTGTTTAAAAGCTGTGTTTAAAACAGCATGCAGTGGCTTGAGGATTGGCTTGTGTAATACGAGCTTGAGACAAAAGGTGGCACTGAGTGCTCATTTGCATGTCATTTCCCAGAATCCCTTGCTGCAGTGGAAGCGCTGTATGCTGGGTGACAATGGGGAAAGACAGGGTTGCAGACCTGTCTAAGACATGCAAATGAGCATACAGTAATATTTACAGTTGCTATATATATATATATATATATATATATATATATATATATATATATATATATATATATATAATGGATTCCACTTGTATGATGATCTGGAGACAGGTCGCAATACTGCAGCAACAGGGAGCCAGTGTGAGCATGTGCTCCAGTGTGTACAGAGGCGGGCGCTGTTTGGGATGCCAAGATGTCATTTCACCTGCACAATGCCAGGAGTCCAGTGACCGTCTGCTTTATTTTATTTATTTATTTATAACGTGTTTTACCAGGAAGTTACCATTGAGAGTTACCAACAGTTATGACAGATACATGGTTACAAATACATAGTTACATTAAGTGAACAGGTTATACATTATATATAAAGACATTGCATGCACAGTTAGAGATAATATATATTATAGGCGTATGTAACAGTTACAGACCAGATTAAAATGTGAGACAGCTTTAGTTTTCAAAGAACTTAGACTGGTGGCGGCTATGAGAGTCTCCGGTAGATTGTTCCAGTTGTGAGATGCGCGGTGAGAGGAGGAGCTTAAATGCAACGCCAAATACTTCAACACCAATGCAATAAAAGCAGTATATGTTCTCCCGTTAGCGACCGTACTCACCTTCACAAAAATACTGCTATAGATATAAAAGTCAGGTCGGGATCGCGGAGCGCTGAGTGGAGAATAGCAGTCAGTGTACGAGTACAGGCAGTCCTCGGTTATCCAGCGGGAATCGTTCTGGGAGTAGCGGTGGGTATAGAAACCGTTGTAAAGTGAGTCCCATGTTAATCAGTGGTGGTGAGCGTTGGATAACACATTCAGGCGTCGGATAACGCATTTCGGCGTTGAAAAATGGCCCGTAGGGTTGCATTGTAAAGCGTTGGATATGACATTCGTGGTAAAGTGAAACGTTGGATAACGAGGACTACCTGTACTCCTATTGGACCTGTAAAAGTGTAGATTTGTTGTAGGTTGTAATACATTTTAAAGAGCCAACATGAGATTTTGACATGGATAAAATGATAGTATGGAGCTTTCCAAACGTCACAGTCGTTCTTCTCACAGAGTGTCACTGGGTTGGAGCTGGTGTCCCTGATGTTTGGGAGCAGGCGTCTCATAGACTTCAGTGGAGTCTAACTGATAAAAAATAAAGTACGTTTCCATTATAATGCCATATTTTGGTCGGGAGGTTGACATCTCTAGATCAAGTGTATTGTCTCTTTGCACATACACGTCTAAACACGTCAGGAGGGGAGAACCAGGACAAGGGTGCAATGTATCTTAAAAATAAATATATATATATATTCACACACACACACACACACACACACACACACACACACACACACACACACACACACACACACACACACACACACACACACACACAAACACACACAAACACACACACACACTCACACACACACTCTCACACACACACTCTCACACACACACTCTCACACACACTCTCACACACACACACACTCTCACACACACACACACACACTCTCACACACACACACACTCTCACACACACACACACTCTCACACACACACACTCTCACACACACACACACTCACTCTCACACACACTCTCACACACACTCTCACACACACTCATTCACTCTCACCCACTCACTCACTCTCACTCACTCTCACTCACTCACACTCTCACTCACTCTCTCTCTCACTCACTCTCACTCACTCTCACTCAGTCTCACACTCTCACTCACTCTCTCTCACTCACTCTCACTCACTCACTCTCACTCACTCTCACTCACTCACTCTCACTCTCAATCACTCTCTCCTGCGGTAGAGTCAGGATAAGTGTCCCGGGCCCAGCCGATGCTAGAAGTTCAGCCCTCCCACATGTTGACCCGACCTCCCGTGTCGGGCTGCTGGGGCCACAATCTGGACCCCAGCTCTCCTCAACTACGGGACCCTCTCTAGCCATCACTTCCTCCAGGTGCTTCCCGCCGGCTGATGTCGGACGTCAGGCCCAACTTCCCCACCCGGCCGTGGAGCCCCTGCTCCCTCCACGGCGCCCTTCCTGCCTGAAGGTCTCCCTCCGGGAGAGAGGGATGAGTGAGAGGGCGTGGGAGAAATACAGGGGGGTGGGAGAGGGAGTGGGTGAAGAAATATAGGGGGGGGAGAGAGGGAGTGAGGAGAAATACAGGGGGTGAGAGGGAGTGGGTGAAGAAATATAGGGGAGAGGGAGTGAGGAGAAATACAGGGGGTGAGAGGGAGTGGGTGAAGAAATATAGGGGGGGGGAGAGAGGGAGTGAGGAGAAATACAGGGGGGTGGGAGAGGGAGTGGAGAAATACAGGGGGGTGAGAGGGAGTGGAGAAATACAGGGGGGGTGGGAGAGGGTGTGAGGGGAGAAATATAGAGGGGGTGAGGGAGTGGAGAAATACAGGGGGGAGAGAGAGAAAGGGAGTGGGGTGAGAAACACGGGGGGAGAGTGAGTGGGGAGAGATACAGGGTGAGACTTAGTGGGACAAATACAGGGTAGGAGTGGGGAGAAAAATACAGGGGAGTGGGGGGAGAAATACAGGGGAGTGGGGGGAGAAAAACGGGGGAGTGGAGGGGGAAATACAGGGGAGTGGGGGGAGAAATACAGGGGGGAGTGGAGGGATAAATACAGGGGAGAGAAATACAGGGAGGAGTGGGGGGAGAAATACAGGGGAGTGGGGGGAGAAATACAGGGGGGAGAAATAAAGGGGGGAGTGGGGAGAGAAATACAGGGGCGTGGAGGGAGAAATACAGGGGGGAGAAATACAGGGGGGAGTGGGGGGACAAATACAGGGGGGAGTGGGGGTTCAAATACAGGGGGGAGTGGGGGGACAAATACAGGGGGGAGTGGGGGGACAAATACAGGGGACAGAGAGACGAAGTGGGGGAGAAGTACAGGGGGGAGTGGGTTGGAGAAGTACAGGGGGGGGTGAGTGAAAGAGAGTGGTGGGTGGAGAAATAAATGGAGGGGGGGAGAGAAAGAGATGGGGTAAAGTGAGAGAGAAAGAGATGGGGGAGAGTAACAAAGAAATTGAGCCTAGTGAGAAAGAGGAGAGTGAGAAAAAGAAAGGGGTGAGTGTGACAGAGGGGGCAGAGTGAGAGAGGGTCTGACATAGGGGAGTGAGAAAGAGAGGGGGGAGTGAGAGGAGGGGGGAGAGAGGAGGGGGGGAGAGAGGGGGAGCGGGGGGAGTGAGTGAGGGGGGGACTCACAGGGCCGCTAACAGGGGGGCCAGATGGAGTTTCTACTCCTGGGCCCCTGTAAATCTGTCGGTGGCCCTGTATATATAGATATAGGTCCCTCAAAAAAGTTAGTCACAATGAACCCGAGTAAAGCCTAAAAATGCTTACAATGCTTATTTGTTTGATTGAGCGGCTGACAGTTGTGCAGAATGTCCCTCCCCAGGCTCTCCTTCTCTGTCCCTGTATATCTTATCTCCTATTCCCTTATGGCACATAGACAAAGCACATGGCAGGAGGAACGGTCTGGTAGTAATGTAGGCTTGAAGTGGGAGGAGAGCCTGCTCCGATTATCACTCATCATTTTATCCCCATGTGTTTTAGGACTATAAGCCCTGGGAGGCCACACGCGTGTACCTGCAAAATGCACACTATTTCTGTGTACAAGCTGCAGTGCTACAACAGCGAAAAGCCCTCCCAAGGAAACATCCAGATTTCAAATAGCCAGCAAGCGAAAGTGGCACAGCCAGTGTGCTCATTGGCACGTCATCATTACCCAGAACCCTTTTCTGCTGCGTAACCATCGCATGACATGAAAATGGGAGTCAATGAAGCAGGTCCGGGGGACCTGTGAAAAAAAAAATTGCAGATGTATTCACGGGTTTGTAAACGTTTAGAACAGGTTGTCCCTGTCCGCTCCCTGAAAACCCTGCCCCCTTGTTATCACAGCCCCTTGTATTTGTGCTTGGCAATGTATCAATGTAAGATGTACCAATGTACATGTATAAACACAGAGCCGATCCGAGCTTCAAAAACACACAGATCCATTTCACCCGTGGATGAGAAATGATGGTTAATAAAGACCACCCAGGAACCCTACTTTTCTGGGCAAACCCGTAAGATTGCTATATTTGTTTAAAGCAGCAAAAACCATGTGAAATCTTATATGTTTGTTTTTTTCCTGTTCTGTAGTATTAGATAATAGTGGCTGTTTTTTTAATTTATTTTTGAATTCAACTTTTAATGCCATTTTTAATGAGTTTTAAAGCATTCTTTGATTTCTACAGCAGGCTTTAGCCCACCTCCCCGGGCGTGTAGGATCTTTGCAACACTTTCCCGTTTGCGATCATTTGTTGCCAATGTTCCCAGCAATGGGAACATTGGCTGCAAACTGTAACAATAGATAATGTTACCTTAGTGATATAAGGATACATTGTAGCTGCTGAGTTACACTGACTGAAGCAGCCATTATGTTAGGCACACAATCAGGATTTTAACAGATTTATAACAGGAGCACCATAACGACTGCCAGCTTAGGTAACAATGTAGAATTGTACATTGCCACATGCTTTACACATAAAGAGGAAAAAAATACAATTGCAGCTTTAAAGCTGCAGTTCAAGCAATATCCTACATGTCTGTATTTTAAATTAAATCAGTTCTGTACTATGAGAAAATACTAAATGTAAAACATTTTTTAATGTATTCTAATGTAAGAAGCATTTTTTGTTTCTATAGCAACCATTTACAAAGTCACATCCCTTTCCTCATCTGAAACAGGCTCTGGCACACCCCTTTTTGAGCCCATGCCATCTCTCTAGCAGTGCACCAGTTGTATCTAGTGACTGCCTGGTCACATGATCTTCCCCACCGACCTTTGCATCTTTGGTCCTCTTCTGCTGCACTGAGGTGCAGATTGTATTGATGCACAAACTAAAGGAGGAAACAATGTAAATGGCATCTTTAAGGTCTGTCATGTTAAAATGAGTTATGCCCTTGGGATCTGCAGATCCAATTCCCTTGGTTACCTGTGTTCCCCACCTCCCTTCTCATCTTCTATATCCCCATTGAAAATATTGAAAACAATAAAAATGATAAGTTAAAAAAACAAAACAGAATTATATAAATAAAAGGTCCAGTTCCACTTGTTCTGAAATATCTCCCCCGCGATGTAGCTCCATGAGTTTGAAGAGAAAATGTCCCCAGAAGAGAAAGTAGAGCAGGGGTGGGCAACTCCAGTCATCAAGACCTTCCAACAGGACAGGTTTTAAGGATATCCCAGCTTCAGCATAGGTGGCTCAATCAGTGTCTTTGACGGAGCCACTGATTGAGCCACCTGTGCTGAAGCAGGGATATCCTGAAAACCTGCCCTGTTTGTAGCTCTTGAGGACTGGAGTTGAGCGATTCAGTTCTGGAAGACCTGACAATTTAGATAAAGTATGCATATATATATAAAAAAAAATTACATTAAAAAACCAAGCTACTTTGAAATAAATGGCCTCTTTTTTCGGTCGTCCCTGCTCTCAGCGAGCGCCGCTGGGAAGCCGACGCGTTTCTATGCTCTAGATTGGAAGGGAGACTCGCCGAGCGTCTCTCTTCACTGCGACGAGTTGACGTTCGCCAACTAATGCCGTCCGTTCCCATGAAACTGATCCGGGAAACGGGCGTCCTGGGCTGTTTTTATGTACACTAGAGAAGGTTCAGCTGCCCAAACACAGCCGGGACACACCCTGTGTGTGAAATGCACAACAGACGTAACTCTGTGCTCAGGAGGACCCCGTCCGTGTCACACAAGCGAAGGTCAGGGAACCCACAGCGGGATTTAGCCTTTGGAGAGTTTTCCCAAAGGCTTTTCACTGGTTCAGCAGCGCTCAGACATCCATGAGATAAACTCCTGTTATTCAAGCAGCAATACACTTGTGCCCTTTGAACCCTGTGTACAGATTAAAGAGGACAGCAGCCGTATTGGTGCTACACTTCAATTGAACAAAATAAAAAAAAAAGAAGTAAACAAAAAGGACGTTTGATACAGTTTGTGACTCAGCAAATAGGTTGGACACACACAAACAGGCACACACACAAACAGGCACAGGCACACACACAAACAGGCACACACACAAACAGGCACACACACAAACAGGCACACACACAAACAGGCACACACACAAACAGGCACACACACAAACAGGCACACACACAAACAGGCACACACACAAACACAAACAGGCACACACACAAACAGGCACACACACAAACAGGCACACACACAAACAGGCACACACACAAACAGGCACACACACAAACAGGCACACACAAAACAGGCACACACAAAACAGGCACACACACAAAGAGGCACACATACAAACAGGCACACACACAAACACAAACAGGCACACACACAAACAGGCACACACACAAACAGGCACACACACAAACAGGCACACACACAAACAGGCACACACACAAACAGGCACACACACAAAGAGGCACACATACAAAGAGGCACACACACAAACAGTTCAACGAATATGTCAACGCTGCAAACATTGAAATAGATGGAATAGAACTGGGCATTGAAGGCCGTGTCTACCTTGGGCGGCAAAGAACAATGGAATGGAACCTTTTTTAATTAAATGAATGGACGGGTTCATGGAGACGGGATAAGGCGCATGTGGAAGAAACAAGATTATATTTGAAGGTACCCTTCCACTTCGCCTGAAGAGGAAGGTTTTTGACCCGTGTATTCTGCCTGTGTTTACGTACGGATGAGAAACTTGGACCCTATATGCGAAGATAATTCAGAAGCTTCAGACAGTGCAAAGAAGTATGGAGTGATGCATGCTGGGTATTACCCGAAGAGACAGGAAAAATTAATGGGTTCGAAACCAAATAAAAGTCTGTGACATCATCCCACGGATGAAGAAATTAAAATGGTGGTGGTCCGTACATATCGCAAGAAGAAATGACCATCGCTGGACAAAGATGGTGGTAAGGAAAATAACTTTATTTCAAACTGTATAGCGCTTTTCTCCCAATGGGACTCACAGCGCGTCACAATTACAGTATAGTGCGCAGTTACGCAGCACACAGGAATGTTACAGACACTGTCCCTGCCCAGATGAGATTACAATCTATGTTTTTGGTGCCTGAGGCACAGGGAGAAAAAGTGACTTGCTCAAGGTCATAAGGAGCTGACCCAAATGTCATTGTTTACAAGAGTCAGCGTCTGTACTCACTGAGCCGCTCATTCTCCCTCAACTGAAACCCAAGGGAAATTAATAGACCAAGACGACCCAAAGTAAGAAAAAAAGAGACTGTAACTGCAGTACCTGGGAGATCCTTGGTGAGGCTTCATCCAGCAGTGGGGAGACACGGGCTTTAGGTTATGGTGGGTGAAAAGGTGACAGAAAACCCTCCACCTGCCATAGCATATAGCAAATAAAAATATTACTTGAGCACATTCACGTGTCTTAGACAGGTCTGTAACCCTGCCTTTCACCATTATCACCCAGCATACAGTGCTCCCACTGCAGCAAGGGATTGTGTGTCTGTGTCTGTGTGTGTGTGTCACCTCTATCCCCCACTGAGGGAGATCTGATGGTAAATAGAGTGTTAGGCCTCGGACAGCGCTGACCCGCGCTGCTGCTCGGCACGGAGCCCCTGCAGCCGCAATAAGAGCGGCTTTAACAGGGGCTCGCGCACGCGTCCGCACACTTGGGGAAGCGTGTGTCTCACCGAGTCTTCAGATTTGGCACTCGCCGGAGCGCAGGGCCGGTCACGTGAGCGGTTCGCCCAAAGAGGGCGAACCAGCTCCGTGACATCACTTGCCCGCCCCCAGACCCGCCCCCGACACGCCCTCGGACGGCACGCTGTGTAAGGCCAGGGAAAGCACCGCTTTCCCTGAGCTTCAGCGCGCCTCCGCACTCGGCAAACCACTATGTCCCAGGCCTTAGTGTACGGTGGTGCATACCTGTTGGATTTCAGGAGGTCTGAGTCTCCGCAGATGGTAGGGGGAGTCAGACAACAGGACAGGCTTTCAGCTCTGTAACTCGGGAAGCAGGGGGTCTCTGAGCCAGAAATCAATGCGGTTCAGCTCAGGGGACTCCCTGCTCCCGCACACTATTATTAAAATTTACATTAATGCAGCTTCATTACCATAGCGGCTATCCGCTACGGTAATGAATTATTGTTTATTGTTATGTGTGTTTTGACAGTAGTGTAGATGTGTAGGGGGTCTCCAGAGCTGAACCGCATTGGTTTCAGCCTCGGGGACCCCCTACGTCAGGAGATACAGGCCCCGTTATGGGGTGCCGGTATCCCCTGCAGAATTTAAATGTCCCGGTCACGTGACGCGGAAGCTTTAAAAGTGCAGGGGATACCGGCACCCCATAACGGGGCCTGTATCTCCTGAAGTAGGGGGTCTCCGAGGCTGAAACCAATGCGGTTCAGCTCCGGAGACCCCCTGCTCATCTACACTATTATTAAAATGCATATTCTTAATGCACGATCGCCTGTAACAGCCGTGCATGGAGATGCAGCATCTCCATGCAAATGTTACAGGAGGCTTTTTTTTTTCTATTAGTTATCGTACTTGAACTTTAAGTACGATAACAGAAGGGGGGGGGGGGAAGGGGAAAGCACGCACGATCTGGCAGATTTGAGCACGGATGATCCCGGATGCGCTCTACTCCTTAGTGAATCGCGCCTCCGGCTTCACTTTTTAGCGGACGTGAATTTTTTTTGCAGGCCAGCGCAAAAGCTCACTGCTTAGTGCATAGCCCCCATTGAGTTAAATGTACCACATTACTGGAAGACTCAGCCAGAGACAGGTTTACATGAGGGACTCAGTTTGGGTGATTTTACAAACTGTTATATAGTTGTTTTCAGTTCCAGGTCAACCCGTAGGTTTAGCAGTTTGCATGAAGAGTATAACAATGAGATCGGAGACGGTAACACTGGCAGTCTGCACACAGTTACTAATAACAGCAACTTTATTTCATATGGAGGTTTTCACCCACTGGGACACACAGCGCGTCACAATCACAGTATCGCGCGTGGTACGCAGCACATAGGATTGTTACACACACAGTCACTGCCCCGCGGAGCTTACAATCTATGTGGTGCCTGAGGCACATGGAGATAAAGTGACTCGCCCAAGGAGCTGACACCGGGAATTGACAGTCAGTTTTGACAGTCAATTTTGGTTTTTTTCTTCTGTATTTCTCCTCATCCCAATTTTACTTAATTTTTCCTATAACGGTTATTTAAAAAAAAAGTGGGGTAAAAACAGCGGGGTTGCTGCTTTAATGCTGTTTACATTGCAAGACAATACATACAGCGATGCCACCCTCTATCGCAAAGGGCTGTGTTTTTCAACAGGGATTCTTAGGAATCTTTGGGTTCCTCGGGCATCCCTAAAGGGAGGGTTTGGGGTTCCTTACAATGCATCTGATCTCAGACGCACTATTAGAGAGGGTTGGGGTTCCTTACACTGCATCTGATCTCAGACACGCTATTAGAGAGGGTTGGGGTTCCTTACAATGCATCCGATCTCAGACACGCTATTAGAGAGGGTTGGGGTTCCTTACAATGCATCTGATCTCAGACACGCTATTAGAGAGGGTTGGTGTTCCTTACAATGCGTCTGAGATCAGATGCGCTATTAGAGAGGGTTGGGGTTCCTTACAATGCATCTGATCTCAGACGCGCTATTAGAGAGGGTTGGGGTTCTTTACAATGCATCTGATCTCAGATGCGCTATTAGAGAGGGCTAGGGTTCCTTACAATGTATCTGATCTCAGACGCGCTATTAGAGAGGGTTGGGGTTCCTTACAATGCATCTGATCTCAGATGCGCTATTAGAGAGGGTTGGGGTTCCTTACAATTAATCTGATCTCAGACACGCTATTAGAGAGGGTTGGGGTTCCTTACAATGCATCTGATCTCAGACACGCTATTAGAGAGGGTTGGGGTTCCTTACAATGCATCTGATCTTAGACACGCTATTAGAGAGGGTTGGTGTTCCTTACAATGCGTCTGAGATCAGACGCGCTATTAGAGAGGGTTGGGGTTCCTTACAATGCATCTGATCTCAGATGCGCTATTAGAGAGGGTTGGGGTTCCTTACAATTAATCCGATCTCAGACGCGCTATTAGAGAGGCTTGGGGTTCCTTACAATTAATCCGATCTCAGACGCGCTATTAGAGAGGCTTGGAGTTCCTTGGAATTTCACAATATGATAGGGTTCCTTAATCAAAAACACTGGCATAGGATTTTTCGTCGTTGTTGTTATTATTTTGAGTTGCTTTTGTCCAGAAGCGCCAGGCGGTATAACAGTGATCTAATATATTATTTAACAAGCCGTTCTTGCTGGTCCCGCTAAATGGGGGGGTTACCTCACCACTGCAGTGCCTGGATTCTGTGTTATGTAATTATTTGGCATGTAGAGAATACCGGCCCTGCCACATTCCCACTTACTCTCACGCACCTCTCCCCCATGATGCTGTGGCTGCATTAGCCTGTCCCTTTACTTTCCAGCCATTAAAAGGCACAGCATGGGGCCAGGAGGCTGTGATTCCAATAAACAACTCCAAGCAAACATGCGGTTCTATCTGCTGCAAAGTACGTTCACACCAGAGGCTTAGAAAGACTGCTACTGCGTCTGATATTAAGGTATTGCGTGAGTGCGATTTCATACAATGATATTTATACTTTTTGTGGCTCATTCAACTCAATGAATTATGTGATCTGTTTTTTTTGTAACTTATTTTTTATTTAGATTTTGAGAAAAACATATGGAAAAGGAGAATGTGTATGAAAGTGCTAATGCTTTGAACGTATCAATAAAATTAATTGAAAGTGGTTACAAAAAGAAAATCCTAAATGAAAGGCTAGGCAGCCTGATGAATGTGATCGATACAGATCACTCCCAATAGTACAACACAACACACTATATCGGCGCCTACAGTAGATACAAAACTTAAATCACCTAAGTGATCACTGACCCAATGACAGTCCAGCCCTTACTCTCCAGACATATTCAAAAAGGTCTTGATAGATATCTCATGACATGTGGGGATAAAAGAAAAGAGAATATCATAGTGCAACACTAAATTAATAAAAAAAAAAAACATATACACAAAAACTAATAACATAGAACACAGAATAGCTACAAATATACTGGTGACATTTAATGAATATATTACACAAAAGCCTTAAAACATAATATAAGAAAAACACTGGCTGATGGTGATGTCTTCCAGAGGGTTAACATGGGAATCCTACTCACGAGAAAGTGGAAGGTAACCAGCATTCAGCAGCACCAGCTGCAGTTATCCTCTGATAGAGTATAGGAGAGGAACTTCACAAGTCTCTTCAGACCTCTGACGTCGCTTCCACGTGCCCTGCTGCTACGATCGCCAACCCCTGACTGGCACTGACTGGCACTGAGTGTGAAGCAGGGGAGCCTGGTTCAATTCCGGGTGTCGGCTCCTTGTGTCCTTGGGCGAGTCACTTTATCTCCCTGTGCCTCAGGCACCAAAAACATAGAGTGTAAGCTCCACGGGGCAGGGACCTGCGCCTGCAAAATGTCTCTGTAAAGCGCTACGTAAACCTAGCAGCGCTATACAAGAACATGCTGTTATTATTCCATTTATGCATCATGCGCGTGTCATGCGCATTCCATGTGTTTGTGTTAATACACTATATACTAAAACTATTTTTTTTTACTCTTAATGAGCACAAAAGGGGGGGAAAAAGGTTAGTACCTAAAAGCACCCAAGCAAAATATATTTTATGATTTTCTGTGCGTCCATTTTACACCAAATATTCAATTTGTGATGCGTGGCCCCTTTGATTTCAAATAAATGCCTTTCTCTTTCAAAGGAAAGTGGAGCTTTAAAGCAGTAATCAGCGCTTCTCTGTATTTTTTGGCAAGCTACCTACTTATCTGAACAAGCTCCTCACCCCGACCACATGCAGCACTTATCACCTGAGATCAGACTCCAAAAGACTGTTAATGGTCCCAAGGTTCAGCAAAGTATCCATCCGCTCCTCCTTTTCTCACCGTGCACCCCAAAACTGGAACAGGCTACCGGAGACTCTCACAGCCGCCACCAGTCTTTACGAGCCTAATCTATAAGGCTTCATTAAAAAAAAAAAAAATCGCAAGGCCGATTACGCCGCTACTTTTTTGAGCGTTGCTATCACGGTATTCCGAAAGCCACAATTACCTGTGATAGAAAAATTCCCAAAACGAGCGAGTAGACGGCGACGTGATGATAGCCTCTCTTAAAAGGGCTCACCCAGTGATTTGTTCCAGCTGCAGAGAGCCGCCTCTACCTGCTCAAATCTCGCCAGAGATCGCTGGGTATTATTAACACTTTTAATACTAGTGTACGTGAGCAGAGGGTCTCCGGAGCAGAACCGCGTTGATTTCAGGTCCGGGGAACCCCCTGCTTCCTGAGATACAGGCCCCGTTATGGGGTGCCGGTATCTCCTATGCATTTAAATGTCTCGCGTCACGTGACCGTGTGAATAAAATGCATAGGAGGATACCGGCACCCCATAACGGGGCCTGTATCTCGGGAAGCAGGGGGTCCCCGGACCTGAAATCAACGTGGTTCTGCTCCGGAGACTCCCTGCTAACGTACACTAGAATATTTTTTTTTATTAAAACAGCTTCATTACCTTAGCAGCTAGCCGCTAAGGCAATGAAGGGGTTTACCACCAGTGGCCAGTTTATTGTGGGTAGAGGGGTTGGGTGATGGTGGTATTTGGCCCTTGGTGGGTGTTTAGGCCTTCCAGGGGGTTGCGGGTGGAGCTAACTCCTTAATTACAATAGCGGTTAATACTGCTAAGGTAATGAAGGGGTTAACCCCTCCCGCTACCACCTGGTTGGCCTAAACATCCATCTTTGGGGCTACTACCCCCTTCACCCAATTCCTCTACCCACAATAAACAAAAATACACACAACAACCCTACTACCCACCTCCTCTACCCCCAACACCCCCCCTCCCGCACCCGAAATACATACAGTACAGTAATGGGCAAAATTACTATTATCCACATATTGATAATAGCTCATTTGCCCATTTAAAATAAAACATTAGACAGCCAGCATAAATAAAGTAAATAAAACTTTCTACTTACCCCTGACATCATGAAGGGCGTCCTCGTTGGCATACTCCAGGTCCATGTCCTCTGTTGCCAGCAAGAGTACAAGAAAAAAATTACAATCTAATGGCCCCACAACCTCTTAATCACCTTGGCGATTAATAACCGTTATAGTAATAACCCGCGTCCCCCACTACCCACCCTGACCCCACTATACCAACCCTCTACCCATTGATTGGTACAGTGGTACATCATACCCATATAATATGGGCATGATAAGCCACTATAGCACTCAATGGTCACTCTAATAAAAATAATTAAGGACAAAAAAACACAATAATACAAGAAATACACAAGCACCTAAACACCCCAACAATAAAAGGACTACAAATCCGAAAAAACACATCAATAACATTAATCTATCGCCAAAACATAAAAATAATGAATTAAATAAACACCTATCCAACAAATCAATTAAAGAAATAAAACTAGTAGCCAACAAATCAATAAAAGAAATTATAAAATTAACCAACAAAACAAATCAAGAAATAAAACCGCTAGCCAATCCACTAATGTACTAAATATAAGCCACCCGAATTCAAAACAATTTAATCAAAATAATAAACAGAAATAGAAATAATACCAATCAATACGTAAAACTAGCAGCGCTATAGAAGAACATGCTATTATTATTAAAATACAAAACAAGCATTTGCCAAAAAATGCATTGCCTATCACTGTATTTATCTGTACCCTAAACGGGCACAGATTAATACATTAGCAGTCAATGGGCAATCACAAATAAAAAAATAAATAAATACAATAAAAAAAACCTGAAAAAAATAAATTTACATGCATTCAATATTTATCTTACCTTTAGAAGTCTTCACCCTCCGATCCCGGCGTATCAGGAAGCTCTCGACCCGCGACGTCATCCACTGCAATCCAACTCCATCCTCCATGAAGAACAGCATCAGGTACAAAAATCGTCTTTCTTCCATCTTCATCTGCAAAAGGGGTTTATCGCCCGGCGATGTGTTTTGGACGGCTGCCAAAGTGGGCGATTCATGCCTTTATTGCCCACTTATCGAGGCTTACTGAATAGCAGTAGGCATTTTGGCCAAAAAGGCCTCGATAAGTGGGTTTTCTTTGTGGCTGCAGTTTGTGTGCGCTGTTGTGTTGTATATCTGTGTATATCTGTGTAGAGCTCCAGTGTGTGGGTATAGAGCTCCAGTGTGTGTGTGTGTCAGTGTCAGCAGCAGTGTTTATGGGTGTAGCAGCAGTTTGTGTGTTGTGTGTAGAGGTGCTGTGTTGTGTGTAGAGGTGCTGTGTATAGAGGTGCAGTGTTGTGTATGTATGATGTATGTGTAGAGGTGCTGTGTTGTGTAAAGAGGTGCAGTGTTGTGTGTATAGGTGCTGTGTTGTGTATAGAGGTGCAGTGGTGTGTGTATGTTGTGTGTGTAGAGGTGCTGTGTTGTGTATAGAGGTGCTGTGTTGTGTATAGAGGTGCAGTGTTGTGTGTGTGTGTATGTTGTGTAGCCTGGCCCCCATCAGCTCCTGGTGACCCCCTTCCCTTGGGGCAGTGCGGTTGCGGGTGCCGCCGGAACCAGCGCCGGGCCCGACGGCTGCTTCCAAGGGTGGGGGCCGGAGCAGGGAGCCGCGCGCTGCCTCCGAGATGTGGCCGGTTGCCGGGGACGCAATCGGGCCGTTGCTAAGGCCGCGGTCGCGTCGCTAGGGTCCCTGCGGCTCGGGGAGCAGGGCGCCGCCATAGTCATTGTTGTTGCGCATGCGCAGGAGCCCAATAGCGCGGGAGGCCCACAGATAGCTCGCGCATACGCAGTACAGGACTGTCAGCCCCCAGGGTGCCCAGGGGTAGAGTCACATGACACCAGGGAGCCAATAGGGCTAGAGGATGACTCTGCAAGAGCAGAGAGATACATTTCGCGGGCTTGGAGCACGCTAGGGAGTCAGACCCAAGAGCAGCCAAGGGAAGGAGGTAGGGTGCAGGAGTCAATGACTCCCTGCACTAGGCCAGCAGACCCCAAGGCCCAAGATAGCTCTGAGTCGCCCAGTAGAGTGAGTGTTGCCAGGGACAGCCCTCAGGTTAGGGACCCTGTCACTTACATCAGTTGGAGCTGGGAGCAGAAGGGGAAGGAACGGTGTAAGGAGCGAGTGAAGCTCCCGCATCGCGTAAGGTCCCCCACATCCCAGGTAGGCCCCAACTCCCCACCAGGCTAGTGGGTAAGCGCTAAGGGACGGCCCAAGATAGGGACGCTGCCCTTAGTGAGTGTGTGTGTGCTGTCTTGTCAGGGTCACGGCTGGCAGTGCTGTGAGGTCTGGCAAGAAGGCACAGGGTTTGTGCAGTACGGTTGCTGCACGCAGCCAGTAGGTTGCAGCGCGTGGCTGCGAGTGCTAGTTGTTAGTGAGAGTCAGGACTGGGAAGAGTTAGGGGAGCGGAGCAGGCTATTAACCCCTTAGGTCCCCGAGAGGTCCCCACTCCCCAGTTTGTGGTGCTACAGGGACAGGCCCTAGGTTAGGGATCCTGTCACAGTAGCGCTAGAGTTAGATAGGGACATAGCGGACGCTGCGTTTTCCCTTGAAGAGGTTCGGGCTCAAGTCGGGGCCCACAGAGACTATCTCCAGCTTGGGATCAGACGGAATCGCCGAGCGACAGATCCTTTGCGAAGCCGTTGCTGATCCGATCACTGGAGTGCTCGGGCAGGTACTTTAAAGCTACAAGTGCACCAACTGGCCATTAGCTTTAACCGTGACTGCGCTGTCACCCATATCCTATCTCTCTACAAGAGTGCGGGACATTGGGTGGGGATCATATGGACACGGGGTGGGATCACCCGGTGTTAAGGGAAGCGTCCTGTGAGGCGCATTCGTTAGTGTCTCCTCTAGAGAGGGACACTCGTCATTCTGTGCATGTTTGTGGAGTGTTATGTTTCCTTAAGTAAACGTTATTGGTTATCATACTTAAGGTGTGTGAGTATTTGTATGTGTCCTGCGAGGAACAATTCCTGCTCTGCTAGGAACCATCGCAGGTGGAGGCGCTGCACCGAGTACAGGGTTACTCCTAATGTAATTGCCCCAGGTTCCCCTTGGTGGAAGCTCAGCCCTCCTGTGAGGCAACAGGTAATGCACCACACCTGGTAACACCGTATGTTCTCCGCACCCACACAGTATCTGCGATTGGGTGGGGTGGAATACCCGTTACAGTTGTGTGTGGGGGGGAGGGGGGTGTAGAGGTGCTGTGTTGTGTGTAGAGGTGGGGGGGGGGGGGGAGAGTGCAAAGTTTAGTAAGTGGCTGCATTTTTTATTGTGGCTGCAGTGTGTGTGTGTTGTGCTGTTGTATGTGTAGCAGCAGTTTGTGTGTGTAGAGCTACTGTGTGTGTGTGTTTGTGTGTGTGTGTATAGAGCTCCAGTGTGTGTGTGTGTGTGTGTGTGTGTGTGTGTGGGTCAGTGTCAGCAGCAGTGCTTATGGGTGTAGCAGCAGCTGTGGTTTGTGTGTGTGTGTGTCAGTGTCAGCAGCAGTGTTTATGGGTGTGGCAGCAGAGTTTGTGTGTGTAGAGCTGCTGTGTTGTGTGTGTAGAGGAGGTGCTGTGTTGTGTGTGTAGAGGAGGTGCTGTGTTGTGTGTCTAGAGCTCCAGTGTGTGTGTGTGTGGTGTGCTTGTGCGTGTAGAGCTGCTGTGTGTGTAGAGGTACTGTGTTGTGTGTGTGCAGCAGCAGTTTGTGTGTGTGTGTGTGTGTGTACACAGAGGGGGAGGCAGTGTGTGGATATAGATATCTGCAGTGTAAGCGTATATAGAGGTGGTTTCATGTATTTACCATTTTATTTTAATAAAAAAATCTATTTAACTATACAAAAGTGTCTATTATTTATGAAATAAGAAATGTGATGGGTGCTCCAATAGTCCCGGAATCTATGTATATATTCCACAATCATGTAATCATATAGAAACAGTGCAGGCTCAAATGATGGAGTGGGTAAATGAATGGGTGAGTGACTATAGTTACTAAAGTCCTGAGTCTCCTGAGGGCGACAGAAAAATGATGTACTGTATGACACACTTTGCTGTACCTCATTGGAGATAGGTATGGTAAAGTTTAAGCACTCATCCTGATACGAAGTAATAAGGATCCATATAGCATCCTGCGAAATCTTACCCACTCCTAGAGCTCACTATATTCTTCCGGGCGTGTCCAGCCGCTGAATAATTCCAACCGATCCAAGACAGGGACACAGGTGTAATAAAGTAACAAATAGATTTATTGTCAGTCAGACATAGCAAACAAGGGGGTATAAACAAGGGGGTATATAGGGAGGGTTTATACCCCCTTGTTTGCTATGTCTGACTGACAATAAATCTATTTTTTACTTTATTACACCTGTGTCCCTGGGCAGTGCGCTGCTTTGTGCATTGTTTTGCATTTTCTTGGATATTTATGAAATAAGCCTACATTTAGCCTATAATAGTAATAATCCCCTCAGAACAGGGCATTACTGGCCAATAATGCCCTGGCTGGGTTAAAGTCCCTCGGCTTCGCCTCGGGCCTTCAACTCTTCCAGCCAGGGCATTATTGGCCAGTAATGCCCTGTTCTGAGGGGATTATTACTTAATTATCTCTAACTGTGCATGCAATGTCTTGTATATAATGTATAACCCTGTTCACTTAATGTAACCGTATTTGTAATCATGTATTTGTCATCATAACTCTGTGCCCAGGACATACTTGAAAACGAGAGGTAACGCTTAGTGTATTACTTCCTGGTAACACATTTTATGAATAAATAATTATTTTGGGGTGGGGGGGGAAGGTGAAGGGGGGTTTCTTTTGATCATACCATCTAAATCGGGTGTGGGGGGGTCCCTCCGGAGCTGATCTGTGCCTCTCCCCCGAGCTCTGGCGCCCCATCAGGTGCTGAGATATATGGCTGCAGGGTCAGAGTGTCAGAGCCGTCAGGAGACCACACCCATATATATGTCGTTTTTTTATGTCACGCTCGGGCACGAAGAAACTCAGGTATATTGGGAATCGGGAGGGGGCGGGGGCGGCCAACGCCAGTACTCAAGGGCCACCAACAGGTCAGGTTTTAAGGATATCCCTGCTTCAGCACAGGTGGCTCAGTCAGTGGCTCAGTCAAAGCTGGGACTGATTGAGTCGCCTATGCTGAAGCAGGGATATCCTGAAAACCTGACCTGTTGGTGGCCCTTGAGGTCTGGGGTTGCCCACCCCTGCACTAGAAGATTTCGCAGAGGTCATGATTAAAAATGCAATTTGTAAAAAAAAAAAAAAAAAAAAAAAAAAGGATGTGTAGCCAGGGTCCCTCTGTCTACAGGTTTCTTTCCCCCTTGCGTGTGTGCTGCTGCGGGGGCGAGAGCGTTCCCGGGGGCTCCCGGCGGCAGCTGCGGCAGGACGCCGCCATGTTTAATGTGTTCGTGCATGTGCGGAGGCTTGCGCGTAAGCAGAGCAATCGCGGCGGCCATGTTGAGGTTGGCGAGGGAGTTCGCGCATGTGCCGTGCAATGCACAGAGGCTGGCAAGCATAGAGGTGGCCATTACATGTGTGCAAGAGCTCTTGGAAGTTGCGCATGCTCAGTTAAGAGTAGCGGCGGCCATTACAGCTTCAGACATGCGCAGTAAAGATCGCGCACGCGGTCCCCATAGGAAAGAGCTGTACCAAGAACTACAATTCCCAGCAGCCTCTGGGGACTGCACTTTCACCCTGGTCACAGGCAGCATTGAAGCCAATAGAGCTGGCAGCAAAGAAGATACAATGTTGTGTGCAGACAGGGTTTTGTCGGTTGGATCCAGGAAGCAATTGGGGAAGGTAGTGTACACAGCTGCAGTACTCTGCTGTACTAGGCCCCAGACACCCCAGGCCAAGGTAGGCCCCACTCCCCACTAGGTTAGTGGGTAAGTTCATAGGGAAGGCCCCTTAGGTAGGGACCCTGCCCTCATCTGAGTCTTGTCAGTGACACAGCTGCAGTGCTGTGTGCTCTGACAAGAAGAGACAGTGTGGCTTGCAGTGCAGCCACATCAGTTAGTTTGGCAGTTTCAGGAAAGGCCCCTTTCAGTGTAAGGGGGGGTTGCTTTCTATAGTACCCAGTTCTATGTGATATCACCGGTGCCAGTTGCACTCAGTGATCGCGGCCTGCATCTGGGCTCAGACAGGCTCTACTACAAGAGACATTTTGTGGGTGCGACGCTCCACGAGGGAGACACCTCACGTGGAGGCGGATTCCTGTTCCTGCGTCAGACCCTTTTTGAAGAGCTTTACACCCGGGCACGGACGTGTGCCCGGGCAGGTATCTATAAGTGCACCAACTTTACAACAGTCACTCACTTGGGGTATTGTGGGACATTTGGGACTATTGATATAACGTGTGGGGTACAAAGCCCTGCGTGGTGACCGGGTAGTTGTGCCTATTAGTGTTATAGAGGGACACTGTCAATGTCATATTGTTGAAGTATGTTATGTTGTGTTATTTGCCATACTGTATAGTAAACCCTTTTAGCCATAACCTTTGGTGTGGGCTGGTTACTTTATGGATGTTCCTATGTGAGGGCCACTCTACACTCCTAGAATCTCACATAGGTGGAGGCGCTGACAAGAAACGTTCCAGAGATTCACCCCAGGCTCCCACTATCGGAGGCTCAGACCTCCTGTGGGCCTGACAGGTATAACGCACCACACCTGGTAACATATAGGTTCCCCCTCACATACACTCTATGTGCGATTGGGTGGGGGAATACCCGTTACAGATGCATTGTCCAGGTGTGTAAAATGCAAGTGCTTTTCTGCGCATTGCATCAAACAGTGACATCGCTTTCTACCCGGGATCACTGCAGCGTGGGATGCTGCACCTCTATATTCTGTAATCTATTGCACTTTGGGGTCTACACCATACTGCTTGTAGGTGGCACTGCAAATTCAGGACCCTCCTGAGCCCGCAGCCTGGCTGCAGGGTATCGCCACTATCAGGGGCTGTTATCTAAATAGGGGATTATTTAGATAGAGAGAAACCTCCTGGTCTCTCTGATCTCCTTACCTTGTAGATTCTGCACACAGTGAGGGAGGGGGCTTTGCCTTAGGGGTATTATTAAGTCTTCCAGACAGACAGTAGCAACAGTCCCTGTGCCTTTGATCTCCCCAGTTGGTGTGCTGTTGGGAAGAAGGGGGGAGGAGGGATCCCAGGGCTGTTAACAGGCAGTGTAACCCTTACAGTGCCAGGGGGAGCAGCACTGCTTTAATAGTAATAATAATAGCCTGTTTTTGGTGTATCACGCTGACAGTGTACACAGTGCTGTGCATGTAATGACTGCAGGTACGGGTCGCTGCCCAGGTGAGCTTACAATCTATGTTTTGATTCTCTCCAGACGTAAGGGGAGCGATGGTGAATACCATGTAAAAGAAAAATGTACATATAGTGCAATAATGCTGTGTACAAAAACGTGTAAAGGAACTTCCAAAATTCCTACTCACAATGGAGCCAATAATCAAGGCAGTGTCCCAATCAGTGGCAATGATGTCCCTGTCTTGGGTGTGATCCCACGCCGCGGGGTCTCCGACAATAGCCCCTAACACCTCACGTCCGCCACGCGGTGGTACCTGCTGCGGGGGAAACTCCTTTCCCAGCTCGGGCCCTTCTCCTCTGGAGTATCTTACTACAGGGGAATCCCTATGCTGATGGCGAGCCCTACAAACTCCACTGTGGTGAAGGGGCTGCTTGGGGCCTAGGGGGAATAGTTCTGGCCGTGTCCAGGAAGCTTGACTAGCTCCCTGCACACTACCTCTCTCTCAAGGCTCCGTCAGGACTGAACACGCCGTCTCCAGTCCGCGGAGGAAATCCTAAACAGCCAGGACATCCTCTTCCGGCGGCGCCAACCACAAGATGGCCGCCGCGCTACACATAGTCCCGAGCGACGGGACCAACACCCCTGAGGAGGTAAGGGGGGGGGGGGAGTACCCTGCTATACTTACGAAAAACCTTTACGATTCAAGGCTTACACAGTATCGGTGCACAATAAGCATAAGAGTAAAGGCGGTGGCTTAGTGTGCCGGGTGAGCCGCGATCTCACCGCTTCCTCGTTCGCCGGGATGTGACGGATGCGGGTGTGCAGGGTTGGGACACTGCCTTGATTGTGAGTAGGAATTTTGGAAGTTCTTTTGCACATTTTTGGACACACTATGTACCTTTGTCTTCTTTTACACGGTATTCACCACCGCTCCCCTTACGTTTGGAGAGAACTGTTTGGCAAGACTTTTGGAACAGTCGTTATGAGGGTTGAGTGGAGGTTTATACCCCTTACACCTAATTTGAACACCTTTTTCACTATTATAGTGACATAGGTATGTCACATTGCACCTGTTTGTTGTAGACCTTTTAACTTGGTATACTAAATAAGCACATTTTTTCCCACTATTATTCTTTCACCGTGAGATAATGAGGGAGTGTTCGAGTGCCATCCACTGTTTTGTGTTGTAATCTATGTTTTGGTGCCTGAGGCACAGGGAGATAAAGTGACATGCCCAAGTTCACACGGCGCTGAAAATGAAAAAATGAAAATCATAAAATATATTTTGCTTGGGTGCGTTTAGGTACTAACCTTTCCCCCCCCCTTTTGTGCTCATTTAGAGTACAAAAAATAGTTTTAGTATAAAGTGTATTAACACAAACACATGGAATGCGCATGACACGCGCATGACGCATAAATGGAATAATAGCAGCATGTTCTTGTATAGCGCTGCTAGGTTTACGTAGCGCTTTACAGAGACATTTTGCAGGCACAGGTCCCTGCCCCGTTGAGCTTACAATCTATGTTTTTTGTGCCTGAGGCACAGGGAGATAAAGTGACTTGCCCAAGTTCACACGGCGCTGAATTGAACCAGGCTCCCCTGCTTCACACTCAGTGTCAATGTTTGTGGCAAGTCCGTGGCTTTACTCACTGAGCCGCTCAGGCCGCATTGGAAAGCATTGCTGGTCAATCTGGCACTGAAGGAGTTATAGCCCCAATCCCACTTGGTACAAAACAAATATAATGCACAGAGTGGTCCAGGCTTCACAGTTACTGAGGCTTGTGGACGGGAAATACAGACCAGAGTTCACAGTTGTACTAATTCTCCTCGCCTGCTCTCCTAATTGAGTCCAGTTTGCTGCCTCAGTCTCTCTCCTAGAGCCTGGGGCACCGCTGCCCCCTGCATCCACTCAGGGGAGGACTACCCCCCCCCCCCTTCAAGGTAATAAAAAACCCTTCTTATGAATTCTGCGTCCGATTTAAATGTTCTGTATTTCCTATAGTAGGAAATCGTGTATGCCATGCCGCCCAACCCTAGGGAGGGAAATCTCTGTTTAAGTAAGCGCTCCGATTGAGAAGGGTTTATTTTTTTGTGTATTTCTATGCACGTGTTGCAGTCCCCTGCTGGCAGACACTGGAGTAACTCAAATGTATTTCAAAGTGTTGCAGTCCCAGATGATAAAGAGAAAGAATGTGTGCTCAGTATTGCTGATGTATCAGAATCTACCAAAGTCAAGTAGAAGAAAAGGCAGGCTGGTAGGTTGCTTCCACAGGAAGCTGGAGAAAATGTGTAAGATGCCCGGGCGATATCAGAAGGGAGCCCCGCTGAAAATGCTCTGCAATCTACCAGACATGAATGGGATCTCCTCCATGAACGGTTGAATAAAGAGCAAGAAGCTGCGGTCGAATTAAAGAGGTCTCTGTTCACAGCCCACCTTGAGAGTGCAACTTGGGAGATGAGAGAGCGTCGCTTGCGCAGTGAGTTTGAAGGCGCCATGACGGATCTTGACAGGGTAGACACTGCTATTGTCGCCGTAGAGAAGAAGGCCCGTAGTCTCAGCACTGAGCTTGAAGTCTCCAAGAAAGAAGTACACACCCTCAGCACAGAGCTGGAACTCTCACGCCATGAGGTCCACGCTCTCACCTCAATGGTGCGTAAACTGAAGGATGCTGATGAAAAGATAGTGATTCATTTAGAGACTTTAAAAAGAGAGAATACAAGTCTGAAAGAGGAAAATTCAGATTTTACTGACCAGGTCTGTGAAACGAATGGAAAGCTTTGTGAACTAGAAAAAATTAAGAAACTATTTGAACAAGAAAATCCGCAGGCTGCTAACGAAGTACTGTAGGAACGTCTCAGCACCCAGTGTGTCCCAGCAGAGCAGTATGAGAGGGAGCAGGAAAATGTCCAGAAACTGAAGAAAGAGCTAGAGGAGCAGAGACGCTGCTCCATCCCCAAAAGTCAGTATGCCCAGGAGAAAGAAATCTGGGAAAAGCAAGCTGCTGGGATCCCAGCGAAGAAAATCGGAAGAGCTCCGAAATATTATAAAGGGTGCATTGATGCACAATCAGAGCCAGCATAGGAAAGAGATGAAAGCTCTCAGAGGAGAACTGCGAGATGTACTCAAGAAACAGAATTATCTCGCGATGAACTAAACTTGATGAAAAGGGAGAAAAGCATTAAAAAAAATCAGAAATACTGCAAAGCTTATATCCAAGGAAGAAGGGAGAAAGTTATATGCGTAAACGCGCCACAACTGTCAGCCTACAGGCGGCCTACAGAGGGATGAAAACGTGTCAGTTTAATCGGAATAAAGCAGCCAGAGTATGGTGCTTCATCTTCTAAGTACCATATAATTGCCCCAATGGGGAAATAAAAAATGACTGATAAGAGTGGTCTTGAGAAAAGACATAAGCAGTAAGAAGAACCAAGAAGGTTCAAAGATTGGAAAGCAAATGCGACAAAGTTCCATTCGGGCCTTGAATAGTTCCAGATCTCGCCACTCTGGGCCACAATATAAAGACTCAGGGAGATTCAGGCCCAGGAGTTTCGGCTGAAGCGAAAGAAACAGTCCGACAATGTGAAAGATACAGGAAGCGTTAAAATTAAGTTTGAGGATTTAACGGACTGGAAGTCAAAGAAAAAAAAACACGTGTTGGGACTAACCGATCAGGCTACACGTGCGGACTATGTCACGAACATCTTAGCCTTGCAACGTAATCCACTAGTACAGTTATATATGGAATATTATGCCTCTAAGTGAGCAGTGCGTGAATATTGCAAGGTTGTATTTTCTCTCTTATCTGAAAATGTAGCTAAGGCTACAAATGAATATACAGGGTTGACAGCCCGTAACACGGTTACACGTCTGTATCTTCTAAAAATATGGGTAGCTTAAAAAATAGGAAAAAAGTTGACTTTTGTTCGTAAATGTTTAATATTGATCATATCCTGGAGTAGAAAAAAAAAGGGCGTGTTGTAGCTACGAAATATGTAATAAAAGTCTTCTGACGGGCTGTGACCCTCAAGTCTTCGAGTGGAGTTTTATTTCTTCCACACCACTGTAATCTGATTGTCCACGTGTAATATAAGAACGTAGTGTTTTTAATATATCAAGAAAGGTGTGTGTGTGCGGGCCCAGAGGCTGTGGGGGACCTGGCCGGCACCGGAAGCTTGGCCCGACTTCCGGACGAGCCCAGCTTCCAGTGGGAGAGAGTGGCAGGCCCAGCAAGAGTTTCGGTGCAGGAGAGAGAGGACCGCAGAAGATGTGGCAAAGCCGGGGCACCAGAGGCCTGAGACCATCTTCAAGGTAAGTGTGTGTTTGTTTTTGGGGGGATGATGTATGTATTTGGGGGTGCTGTTTCTATCTAGGGGCGAGGGTGTTTTATGTATTTGTGGGGCGGTGTTGTATATATTTTATGTGTTGTATGTATTTAGGGGGTGTAGAGTTGTATGTATTTCGGGGGATTATTGTGTGGGGGGTATTGTGTTGGTAGTGGGAGGGATTGAGGGATAGGGGGGTAATTGAGTGATAGCAGAGGGGGGAGAGTGAGAGGAGAGAAGGGATGTAAGAGAGGGAGTGGGGAGGAGAGTGAGTGAGGAAGAGAAACACATGGGGAGAAGGTGGGGAATAGAGGAGGCGACATGTGCGGAGGTGTGAAGGGGGGGGGGTTGCAAAACCATTGAAATGGGGAGAGGGAGGTGGTCAAAACTCTAGTCCTGGGCCCACGGAAATCGGCAGACCAGGAAGTATCTACTGCTGGATCATTTAGTTACATTGTATCTTCCGGTCTATGGAGAGCACAAAGTTCTGTTAGAATGACATTAATGCCCATAATCCCTGTACCATAAATGGAGACTATTTTTAAAATGTTCATCATTTCAATGTTTTTTTTCTTAATGTTTTTGTAAAAAAAAAATTCTTAGTACAGCTCAACCCCCTTATAACGCTGTGCTTGGGGTCCAAAGAATCACATCGCGCTATAAGCGGATCGTGTTAGAAATAATGTACAAGTGTATGCGTTGTACAATAAAGGATTTAAGATACCAATAATCGTGTTGTCAAGTATTCATAAATTTGAAAATTGGGAGCCACGCCTGCACCGCGTTATAAGCGGATTCGCGTTGTAACGGATCGTGTTATAACAGGGTTGAGCTGTACTTATGTAGACAGGTCCCCTCTGGCTCCCCGGTTCCCCGTTTCCCCCTCCCTTACCTTCCCTACAGTAAGGGCAGTTGTGGGTTGCGACGGGCTGGCCGGCAGCTCCCTCTGCAGGGCGCCGCCATGTTGGTTAGGCTCGCGCATGCGCAGAACAGCCACGGCGGCCATGTTGCGATTGGCGCAAAGTTGCGCATGCGCAGAAAGTGCAGGAGGACCTGCGGCGGCCATTACAAGTTTGCGCATGCGCATTATAGTCAGCGCACGCGGCACCAATAGAGTAGAGGCTCTAACGGTACTACATTACCCAGAAGCCTCTGGGGATTGCCCTTTCACCCCTATCACCTACTGCATTGCGTCTGTGGCCCCTGCACTAGGCCAGAGACCCCCCTAGGCCCCTGCTTGGCTTACCCTACTCCTATAACAAGCTTGTGGCTGCTACAGGGAGAGGCCCCTTTGGCAGGGACACTGCCCCTTTAGCTGCGTGAGTTCAGGGACACAGTTACCAAGCTGCGCAACCCTGAAGATAGTGGTCTGGGACCAAATCACTCCTCAAGGCATAGAGACTGTCTGTATGTGGGACCCTCCAGCTGGATACCAACCACGCTGAGGCAGACGCATTGTCATGGAACCAGAACTACCTTTCTGACTCACCCCCCTCTCTCCTTTGCAGCTTCTGCCTGTCAGATCTTATTCCCAGCTGCATGGAGTTTGCACACACATACTGTGCCTGTGTAACTTGCAACAATGTTACATTTCTTGCCTCTGGGCATGGAATCAGTGAGCTGCTACTGCAGTTTCTGAGATCCTCACCAGAATGGGCTAGTCTGCCCCCCCTCCTGTTTGTCCAGGCATAGTCTGCCCCTAGACTATTCCTTTACCCACACTGCCCCTCACTTCCTTTTCCACCCTGGAGACAGTGAGTACAAGACCCTTCTCTGTTCACCCCCCATGGTGAGGCCATCTCTTTTTACCTGTTTCTAACAAATAATCACCACTACATACCATCCACAAGTATCTGTGTTCTGCTGCTTTTCCCAATAAAGTGGAGGAAATATTACAGGGCTTGGAGTGATTTAAAAGGGAACTGTGTTAATGCTATCGGGAGCCATTCACACATCAAACGTGACCCTGGCTTCAGAAAACTCATCACGGCTGACATTGCTGGATCCTATCGTTCCTCCAGTCAGCGGGCCCGGTTGATGGCACACCCGGCAGGTACCTTTCATCAAGTGCACCAACACACTGTACAGTGACGGCGCTGATCACGCCTAAGCGGTGGGGGCTATAATTTGGGGACACTTATTTGGTAAAGTGCCCGAGGGCCCCATCACCAGGTACTGTGGACACGGTGTGGGGTACACGATGGTGGGATAAGGCCCTTGCTGGCAAAGATTTAGCTGTAACCAGTAGCGTTACTATTTCCATTATCTGTTGCTTATCTATGTGTCATGGTAAAGGTTATCATTATAATCTGCGTACTATTATTATATGGTCCTGCAGAGGGTTATCCCACCTAGTTAGGATCCCGTGCAGGTGGAGGCGCTGTCACCTATCGAATCAGGTACACCCCAGGCTCCCAGCGGCGGAGGTTCAGGTACAGGTAACGCACCACACACACCGTAGACGCCTTATCTCCCAGGGGGTGGGGGAAAGTGCGCTACACTTACATTTTAGAGGGGCGCTACCTGGCTTTAACCCCTTGAGATAGCCCCTCCGGCCAAGTGCAGACACGTGACCCTTAACCCGGAAACGGAAGATGAGTCCTCTGCCATTTCCCTTCACTGCAGATCGAGTGCAACGCTCCACGGGTACACAGGACGTGATCTAAGATGGAAAAAAAAAAAACTTTCCTTGGTCATAACATAACCCCCGGAGTGCCAAACTCCATGTCATATTTCTTGGGTCACTCAAAGGGTTAAGGTTTAAAATGTCAAGTTTAAAATACATTGGAAAGAATGCTGTTATTGATAACTTCTGTCAGGGTTTTATGCCTAACTAACCTTGTTAGTAAATACATAGGCCTGTTGCACAAAATGAAGGGTGTATGCGGCCATTATAAGAACCTGGATTCAGAATCGGGTATATTTCAGAATTTGTCATTAATGGAATAAATTTAGCTTGGGCTAATAATACGGGCGGAGGTTTTGGTGCTGGGGAGAGGTAGGGATAGAAGCCTGTGTCGGGCGGTGAGATCAAAGCAGAAGGACTTCTGACAAGAAGGGAGTGTACATAAATCTGACCACCATGTTAGTGGGTTGGCAGCATGACCATTCATGATTGGCCAACGTGATTTTTCAACCACTGTAGTGGGCATCACACTTGAGGCAATAGGCAGTTGGGGAGGGGAGGGGGGGACATTTATTTAAAATCTCTGCGATGCAAAACAAAGGACAAAGTCCAATAGGTTGACATCAATGAATCTGGTGGTGTTGTTTTTATGCTTCAGTTTTGCAGCCTGGAAACTTGTTGTTAAATAACATCCTTGAGGTGAGCAATAATTGGGCAGCCGGACAGGTCCTTAGATTTTTGATTGGCTGTTGCCTGGCAGATTTGGACAGGTGTCAGTGTTTGATTGGTTAGTTGGAATTTGAATGAATGGTGTTTTGGCCGTTAGGAAGGAGTTAGGGTTACACTGACAGACGCCCTTCTCACCACATTCCTCATTTTAAATGAAAGCAGTAAGAAAAAGAATCAAAAGTACTTTAAAAATAATTACCCTTACCTAATGTCTCAAAGATTATTATTAATTTTTTTAAATAACCACAAATGGACCACATTGAACATGTCACTTCTGCAGGGTCACTTTGGTCCTAATCGGAACTGCCCCGTAACAAACAACCAGTCCCCGTCATGAATTAATACTTGTATTACTGTGTGGAACTGTTACTCTCCCCGTTATCACTGGGATACTCACTGGGCACAGGGAAGGACAGTACATTTATGTATTTGGTAGGACGGGATATTTAACCCCGGCAGTGCCAGAAGTTGCCTGAAAAACCATGTACTGCAAACATTGTGTGATGGTACTAGGGGCACAGAGCTATATATATGTAGCCCTGAGGTTCCAGTGACCCTTTCTCACCTCTGCGCGCGCCGGGGAGGGCTGTGTGGGCGGCCGTGTCGCCGGGGGCACCTGGTGACTGCAGATGCAGGGCGCCACCATGTTGGTTCGGTTTGCACATGAGCAGGGGCCCAAGATCTACGGCGGTCCTTGCAAAGAACTGGGGCATGCGCAGTGGAAAGCACGCAAAGTGGGACCAATGAGGAGGAGGCTCTCAGCTGGGACTATGATTCCCATGAGCCTCTGGGTAGTCACCTGTCCCTGGAGAGCCAATAGGGTGGAGAGATTGTGGCTGACAGGATATGGAAGTGTGCAGCTGGGACCACGCTAGTCAGAGGAGGCTGGGAGAGCAAGGAGGTGCATGAGCGCAGGGGTCAGTGATCCGCTGCATAGGCCAGTATTCCCCCTTAGGCCCCAGTGCAGGCGCTAAGACATCCCTAGCTTGTGGTTGCTGCAGGGAACAGCCATTAGACAGGGACTTTGCCTGATTAGTGTGTAGAGCTAGCCAGGGACTCAGTGCTGCTCTGAGGAGCCTGTCATCATTAGCCTGGAAGTCACAGCTCGTGGAAGCATCTCCTGCGGTGGGGAACTTCCTCGTGAGAGACGACGCTGGATCTACGGATTCTTTGTGAAGAATCAGCGACCGGGTGTTGGAGCGCCCGGCAGGTATTTCACACGTGCACCAACAAACCGGAACCTTACAGGCGCTGATCCCGCCTTGGGGGGGGGTGGTGGGTTCCTTGGGGACACTTGGGAGGTTAAGTGACCAAGGAACGGGTCGGTTACACTGGACACGGTGTGGGATATACACGGTGGTGGCGTGACACTACTCAAGGTGACGTGTGGCAGGGGCCACTGGTATATCAAGGATATATATATATATATTTTGTGATGCCGACACCACATTGCAGTCTCTTTTGTCCCAAATGAGGCAGGAAACGCTGTATTTCTCTATACTTGGGCTTTATTTACAGGGATAAATAATATGAATAGGCCCACCGTCCCTTTAAGAAAAAACAAATAATAAAATCAAATCCTATTTCCATTAGGAAAAGCTAACTACACATTCAGCTCCAATCCTTACTAACCCGGGTGGATAGCTAAGCTCATTCCACCCCAAACAGATATTATTATTGCCGAGCATATAAAGTCTCTGTACTGTATACAGCAAATAAAGGTTTGGCTTAGCTGTAAGTCCAGATGGCGATGTTCCTGCTTCAGCACAGTCTATCGTCCTTCCTTCTTCTCTTTGGGATTCAACCCCACGGGAGCTCAGGGAAACTCCTGTGTTCCTCTGTAACCAGCCGTCACTGCTTCAGCACAGCTCTCTCAGCAGTGTCTCTCACGCTTCTTTAGCCAGCCTCCGTTAGCTGGGGAGCTCCTCTGTCTCCCCCCTTCTCTGGGGAAAACTGTCTCTCAGTGCCTTGCGGCTTCCATACTCTTAAGGCACTTCCTGATTAATTAGCCAGCAGGTGAACAGCCATGCCAGAGAGGATTAACTTAACTCTCTGTGGTGAAAAAGTCCAATAGCTGCACCATTCAGCCCCTAGAGGACAGCGATGGCACCACATATCCCTCCCCCCAGCGAAACATTATCCTGTGAGCAGCCTGTGCACTATTCCTGTGCACCCACCTCTTTGTCAGATACCGGCCCTTCCCTTCCCCTTTTTTTTCTTGCCTTCCAATTTAGGCATTTTCTTTTTGGGGTAATTACCAGGCCATCTGGGCCTGAAGACTGGTACCTCACTATCTCTTTGTCTTGTGCCAGTTTCAGTTTAAGGTTGATGCTCCGCTTTTGTTATGTCTCGTCTTGCAAAGGTTCCTGAGCATCCTGCTGTCTATTAGCTCTCTTCTGCCAGGACTCTACGCCATGCTGTGACCTTGATCTGCAAATCCTGAAGACGCATCGTTGCCCTCGTCCTCTTGTGCTCAGAGTCTCCCTTACTCTGTGGGGAGAGTTGCTGGACCATCTGTGCGGTCTTTCTCCTCTTACGATCACGGGCACACTTCCGTCTCATTCGCGGCTGTCTCTTCACAGTGACTGCCCTCATGGCAAGGAATTCACTTTGGGTCCCCTGGGCACTGCAGTATGACTGGACTCCCACTGTGCTTCCCCATAGCACCTTGGTCTTCCCATTCCGTGCCTTGTGGAAAGTAGGCTGTAGCACTGCAACGGTATTGCAGTCATTCTTCCTGGAGCGCCTCACTTGCCTAGGCAGTTCAAGCTTTGTAATCTTATTTTCCAACTGAGCGTTGTCCCCAGTTCTCATGGTACCGTTGTCTTCACGGGCATTCGTTTCTGTGGAATACAGATGCTTGGGCTGGGCCAATACCCTTTTCTCCAACTTCACCTGAGAAACCTCCTGCTGGGCAGCAGTAGAGTCCAACATAGCATCATGCTCAGTCTTTAGGGCCTCGAGTATCTCGTCCAGGTCACGCTTTTGTTTCTCCGCCATCTTGCGGCCAGCACCCTCAGACTCCAGGTCCGTCCTCAGTTCAGGAAGCTGTCCTTCTGCATTTCCTTCTGCATTTCTTTTTTCACTCAGTGCAACTGCCAGTTCAGCTTCTTTGGCGTTGAGTCTCGACTCCACATCTCCTAGCTGTTCAGCGCAAGGCTTAAATCTGTTTCTTTTCCTCTATTTCTGACATGCAACTGCCGGTGCTCCTCCCAGACCTTGCCCAGCTCCAGCTGCAGTCGGGCCCTCTCATGGGCCATGTGGTCCAGCAGCTTGCGGGTATCGGCCATCTCGGTTTCGTAGCGCAATGTCAGGCAAGCCACCTGACGGACGGTCAACTCCTCCCTCTTGGCGAGCTGTATTTTGCGCTCAGCAATCTGCATCTGCAGGACTTCAGTTTGATCCTGCAAGTCCCCTCTCAGGGCCTTCACCTCTTCATGGTGCTTGCTCTGGGCTTGCGTCAGCGCCTCCTTCATCTTTTGGAGCTCTGCAGTTTTTGTCGCCAGTATCGCCGCTGCTTCTGTTTTCCAGGCTTCTTTCTCCTTGGCATACTGACTCATGGAGATGGAGTTGCATCTCTGCTTCTCCAGCTCTTGCTCCAGTCTCTGGGCCTTTTCGCGCTCCCTCTCATACAGAATCTTCTGGCTTACAAGCTCTGCCCCCAGCGATGCTCTTGTGGCGTACAGCGTGGCCCTCAGCTCCTCATGCTGTTCTGTGGGGACATACTGGGTACTCAGCCGTTCCTGTAGCACTCGCTGCTTCTCCTTGGCCGCTTGCAGACTTGCACGTAGCTCTTGCAGCTGGCTCTGCCATAGGTGCGCTGCTTGTGTGTGCTGCTCCAGGGAGACACGTTGCATCCTCTCTGCATTCTGCAGTGCTTCCTGTACCTCTAACTTTTCCTGGATCAATTGCTTTTCCACTTTCCCTGCTTGGTGAAGCTTCTTAGCACCTTTACTGATCTGGTCAGTCAAGTCTGAATTTTTCTGTCCCAGGCTTGTATTTGCTCTTTTACCATTTCTAAACGAGTCAGGATCTCTTCCTCAGCATCCTTCAATTCACAGACCTCCTGGCGTGAGAGTTCCAGCTCTGTTTTGAGCGCGCGAGCCTCTTGCTGAGAAACTTCTAACTCTGTGATGAAATTTTGCACATCTCTCTGGGACATCTCATAGTACAGTCTCCAGTCAGGATTTGTTCTCTCTGATTCGCTCGGCTCTCTGCACATGGCGGTAGCGGCAGCCTCTGTCATCTCTAGGCGTGTCGTCATTCCCGTGACTATTGCGCCAAACGCTCTGGGCTGCAGCTCATCTCGGGTCTGGTGTAGGGACATCGTCATCTGTTGCAAACTCTGCTTTAACATATCAATATTCCCATCATGGCTCCGCTGTAAGTTCTGCTTTACGGTAGCAATACTGGGCACACATTCTCTCTCATTATCACCGTCATCATCAGCGTCACCATCCTCAGCGTCACCATCCTGCCTGAAGGGACAGTCTTTGGTATGGTTCAGCTTTTCCCACCATAAACATCTCTGGTGCGGTTCCTTTTGTGGGACCACGCCAGGATACCCATTCCTGAAAGGACATTGTTTTGTGTGGCCAGGCATATTACACATAAAACACATTGTATCCTCCATTTTCTACCTTCAGGTGTATTCTTCACCTTGACCTATTGAGGCGCTATTTCATTTACACACAGCACTTGCTAGCTGCAAATTCACTCGCTTCAGCAAAAAGGCGGGGTGGGAGGGGGGAGGAAGGCAGGGGCGGGAGGAAGGCAGGGGCGGAGGGGGAGGAAGGCAGGGGCGGGGGGGAGGAAGGCAGGGGCGGGGGGGAGGAAGGCAGGGGCGGGGGGAAGGAGGGGGTGTCAGTGTGTCTGTCATTGTGTGTGCGTCCCTGTGTCAGTTGGGGGGGGGCAGAAACGGAGATGGGGGGTGTGGGGCCAAAACCGGAGCTGAGGGATGTGGGGCCAAAACGGAGCTGAAGGGTGTGGGGCCAAAACCGGAGCTGAATGATGTGGGGCCAAAACCGGAGCTGAAGGATGTGGGGCCAAAACCGGAGCTGAAGGATGTGGGGCCAAAACCGGAGCTGGGGGTGTGGGGCCAAAAACGGAGCTGGGGGGTGTGGGTCCAAAAACAGAGCTGGGGGGTGAGGGTCCAAAAATGGAGCTGGGGGGTGTGGGGCCTAAAACGAAGCTGAGGGGTTGGGGGGCAAATACTCACATGTCCGTCCCCCCAACCCTTTCACAACCCCACCCCAGCAACAGCCACAGGGAGCATTTCCTCACCTCAGGCGGCAGCAGCAGTAGTGTGCCTGGGGGTTGGGGACCCATGGGTTAGAGCTCACCGGCCAATGAGAGCCGTGTGGGGGCGGGACACACAGGAGGGGGGGGCCAGACACCGGCCATTGAGAGCCGTGGGAGGGCGGGTGAGCCGGAGGACCAATCTGATTGCCCATAAGCACAGTCAACATACAACTTTAAAAAAAATATATATATATATATATATATATATATATATATATATATATATATATATATATATATATATATATAGATGTGTGTGCATGTATTCTATATAGTAAAGTATTACGTTATATATATATATATATATATAGATGTGTGTGCATGTATTCTATATAGTAAAGTATTACGTTTTATATATATATATATATATATATATATATATATATATATATTGTGACAAACGCCCCTCTTTTGTAGCGCTGACGTCTGTCTGGGTTCTTCCCGACACAGTCTTCTAGGGTTAATTATACAACAAACAGGATCATGCAAAGTATTATGCTGCTTAACTCAGGCTTCTGCCTGCTTTATTTTCATCCAAGTAAGGTACTGCAGCTTTAACATGTGAAGGTTAGAGGTACTCAGATACTTTCATTCAGCAGTTCACATATTTCAGTGTTACAATATTTCCCACACTGTTATTTCAAGAAATAAAACCAAAATCATATAAGCAAAATCCTATCCCTTTCAGGGATCTAACTACACATCAGAATCAGTCTCTCTAACAGCTGCTGGCCAACTAAACTGGTTCCCCAGCTTAAAACAATGCTCTCTCATTTAGGGTCACAAGATATAGCACAGTCTTTTAGCAACAGCAGTAACCATTTGTTTTGTCTTATCTGTTCGTGGTGTCCAGGCAAATCCTCTGGTACTGTGATACGTGGAGGGGCCGTCAACCCCGATACTGGATGCAGGGGAGCAGCGACACCCCCAGCCCCCAGGCTCTAAGGAGAGAGAGTGAAATGCAAAACCTCTCTGCTCTAAATACCTGTGCATGTGATTAGAAGAGCAGGTGAGGGAGAACTAGAGCCATTGTAATCTGTGGTCTGGATTTTCCATCCAGCTGCCTGAGTTAATGGGAAGCTGTGGAATGGATTATTTTTAACTATTCCTGCACTTTCTGCTCTAAAATGGGGCAGAAAGCTGCCTAACATCTTTGGACTATGTCACATATCCCCCTCCCCAGCTCACACCTACTGGGGTGAGCGGCCATGGACCTCACTGGGGTGAGCGTCCTACCTGAAATACTTGAGCTAACTCCTCAGTACAACATTAAGTATTCACATGATACGAATATGAACTTTTTCCATGGCAATTATGGACAATAGGTTTCGTCATAAGAGACTATACTTGGCAAACATATTTTGTTGCTCTCTATTAGGGAACTATTTTGAAAAATAAGTGTCTAGCACACATTCTTACAACCCAGGATATGCTAAATATATTCCCAAAACCAAACAATTTCTATTATCTCCCTGGGTTTTTCTACTGTAGAATATGAACCTCATTATATATTTACCAACCGAAAGGGCCATCAACCCTGTATATTAATTTGTAGTTTAGCTACATTTTCAACACAGAGAACCAATATAACACTGTAACATTGACAAAATGCTTTTTCTAGAGGCCTAATATACCTTAACTACAATAGCTTATTTGCATAGTTAAGTGTCCGTGACATAGTCCACACGTGTAATAACAGAAAAAAAAAATATCGGTCAATTCCCCAAACACATTTTTTTTTCTTTGACTTCCAGTCCATTACATTTCCTGACTTTATTTCATAGGCCGCTGCAAACTGCAAATGACTGGATTGTTTCTTTAGCTTCTGACGGAACTCTGGGGCCGGATAGTCTTTGTCTTTATATTGTGGCCCAGAGTGGCGAGATCCGGAAAAATTCAAGGCCAGCGTTGACCTTCGTCGCTTTTGATTTGCGACCTTTGAACCTTTATGGTACTTAGAAGATGAAGCACTGATTACCTGGAGCACCTTCACCTTGATGGGGCTCTCACTAACTCCGGCTGTACCCTGTGGTATTTTATCTTTGCAGCCGGCAGGCATGTAGTCTTGGACCTCTCTTTCCTGAGGTCTACATTTATTCAGGCGGAAGTACCGCTGGATAACCAGTGATACATTTCTCAGGGTTTGATAGCGAATCCTGTTCTGTGTCATCCTAGTCAGAGACTGGATTTTTATAGTTGCTCCTTTCATAATGAGGAACCTGTTTCGTACCATGCGGGCACGGTAGAATGATTGAAGAACACAGGCTGCTTTATTCCGGTGTTTGAACCGACGAATTTTCATCCCTCTGTAGGCAGCCTGTAGGATGATAGTTGCGGCGCGTTTACGCCGATAATTTTCTCTTTCCCTTCTTCCTTGGACAAGAGCTTTGCAGTGCTTCTGAATTATTCTAATGCTTTTCTCCTTTTTCAAAATGTTAAGTTCCTCCACGAGAGAATTCTGTTTTGTGCATACATGTCGCAATTCTGTTCTCAGAGCGTCCATTTCTTCCTGGTGCTGGCTCTGAGTGTGCATCAGTGCTTCCTGCACTTCTAATTTTTCCTGAGTCAACTGTTTCTTTACTTTTTCTGCTTGGTCAGTCAAATCTGAATTTTCCAATTTCAGAGTCTCATTTTCTTGCTTTACAGTCTCTAACTCACTTAGGGCATTCTCATGGGTTTGCTTCAACATTCCCAGCTCTGTGTTCAGACCGTAGCCCTCCAGGCGTAAGTGTTGCACCTCTGTGCTGAGCGCATGAACCTCTTGTAGAGCCTTCCCGTATTTCTGTTTTAGGATAGCAATCAATTTGTCAGACTTAATCTGTTTTTCATCCATGGTGGCAATTACGGTGTTGGCCTTTTCCAGATTAGTCGTCACCTCTTCCAGCTCACTCCGTAAGAGAGACTCTGTTTTCTTCAAAGCCTCGTGCTCTTGTAAAGCTGGAAGTATACACCTCTGTAACTCGGCGTTCGCTTCTCGCTCCTTGTTCCAACATTCTCGCCCCTTATTGTTAGATTCTTGCTCCTTCTTCCAACATTCTCGCTCCTTCATCAATCCCTGCCGCAGGACTTCATAATCATGGCGGGCAGCTTGGAGTGCAGAAACCAAAGCCTCTTTATCCTGGTTCAAGGATTCAGCTTCCCTTTGCTCCTCCTTTTCCTTTGCCACTGTTCCCGTGACAATTCTGCCGGTCACTCCGGTCTGCAGCACATCTTGGCGCCTTTCTGACGCATGTCCTGACAGCGCAGGTTCAAGTGGCTCGGTCACTTCCCCTGTGACTTGAGGAACAGTTTTCTTTTTCTTCTTTCTTTTTGCTTTATTAGCTCCAGAGATATCAGTGGTACTGGGCACAAGCTCACTGGTATCAGCTTCCACATCTTGCTTGCACTCATAGGGCGTTGCTTGTTTTTTCAGCTGTTTGTCTTTGAAAATTTTGGGGCACACATCTTCCATGTGACCTACTTTATGACAGGCCCAGCATACTAAATTCATCTGTGGGTACGGCTCTCCTCCAGGGGCCACATACGAGTCGCCATCATCATCATCATCATCATCGTATGGCCTGAAGGGACACTGTTTTTCATGATTATGTACATTACAAAACAAACATTTCACGTCGGCCATTTTAGAAACCCGGCAGGGACAATCTGCTAGCTGCAATTTCACTCACTTCAGCAACTTGTATACAGCACTTGCTAGCTGCAAATTCACTCACTTCAGCAAAAGGCATTAGCTTTACAAACAGCACTGGCTAGATGCAATTTTTTTTTTTTTTTCTTCAGCAAAACATTTTGGTTTTCTGTTTGGGTTCAAGGTGCTATTGCATCCACACTTCGCACATTCTCTGTGTATGCTAGAAGCACAACTGATATACACAGTGGGACAGACTTCACTCATAGCCTCTGTACTTTAGTTCAGCTGGGCGGCCATTTTAAACCCCCGCATTTATTTGCAAACCCACAGACTTTTTAGTGTCGACCCGCATTCTCCACCATATGTGACAAACGCCCCTCTTTTGTAGCGCTGACGTCTGTCTGGGTTCTTCCCGACACAGTCTTCTAGGGTTAATTATACAACAAACAGGATCATGCAAAGTATTATGCTGCTTAACTCAGGCTTCTGCCTGCTTTATTTTCATCCAAGTAAGGTACTGCAGCTTTAACATGTGAAGGTTAGAGGTACTCAGATACTTTCATTCAGCAGTTCACATATTTCAGTGTTACAATATTTCCCACACTGTTATTTCAAGAAATAAAACCAAAATCGTATAAGCAAAATCCTATCCCTTTCAGGGATCTAACTACACATCAGAATCAGTCTCTCTAACAGCTGCTGGCCAACTAAACTGGTTCCCCAGCTTAAAACAATGCTCTCTCATTTAGGGTCACAAGATACAGCACAGTCTTTTAGCAACAGCAGTAACCATTTGTTTTGTCTTATCTGTTCGTGGTGTCCAGGCAAATCCTCTGGTACTGTGATACGTGGAGGGGCCGTCAACCCCGATACTGGATGCAGGGGAGCAGCGACACCCCCAGCCCCCAGGCTCTAAGGAGAGAGAGTGAAATGCAAAACCTCTCTGCTCTAAATACCTGTGCATGTGATTAGAAGAGCAGGTGAGGGAGAACTAGAGCCATTGTAATCTGTGGTCTGGATTTTCCATCCAGCTGCCTGAGTTAATGGGAAGCTGTGGAATGGATTATTTTTAACTATTCCTGCACTTTCTGCTCTAAAATGGGGCAGAAAGCTGCCTAACATCTTTGGACTATGTCACAATATATATATATAAATAGATGTGTGTGCATGTATTCTATATAGTAAAGTATTACGATATATATATATATATATATATATATATATATATAGATGTGTGTGCATGTATTCTATATAGTAAAGTATTACGTTATATATATATATATATATATATATATATATATATATATATATTTATATATATATATATATATTTATATGCAAATAAAGCTGTATGGTCATCTGCATGTCTTAGGCAGGTCTGCAACCCCACCTTTCCCCATTATCACCCAGCATACAGCACTTCCACTGCAGCAAGGGATTCTGGGAAATGACATGCAAATGAGCACACAGTGTCACTTTTTGCCTCAATAACCATTTTTAACATGGTTCCCTATAGGCTTAAGCTTGCTGCATGGTCACAGCTTTGAGCACAGCCAGGGTTAAGGTGCATACCCAGAAAACCACCCACAGACAGCTGTTTCGACCTTGATGGGTCTCATCAGTGTGGGGTTGATTTTACTGGGAATGCAAGAGAGGCTTATGGGATAGGCTAAACCATAATACTGAGTTAAGTTATGGTGAGTAAAAAAAGTGACAAAAACCCTCCACAGGAAAGCAAATATGCAAATATAGCTGTATGGTCCTCTGCATGTCTTAGGCAGGTCTGCAACCCCACCTTTCCCCATTATCACCCAGCATACAGCACTTCCACTGCAGCAAGGGATTCTGGGAAATGACATGCAAATGAGCACACAGTGTCACTTTTTGCCTCAATAACCATTTTTAACATGGTTCCCTATAGGCTTAAGCTTGCTGCATGGTCACAGCTTTGAGCACAGCCAGGGTTAAGGTGCATACCCAGAAAACCACCCACAGACAGCTGTTTCGACCTTGATGGGTCTCATCAGTGTGGGGTTGATTTTACTGGGAATGCAAGAGAGGCTTATGGGATAGGCTAAACCATAATACTGAGTTAAGTTATGGTGAGTAAAAAAAGTGACAAAAACCCTCCACAGGAAAGCAAATATGCAAATATAGCTGTATGGTCATCTGCATGTCTTAGGCAGGTCTGCAACCCCACCTTTCCCCATTATCACCCAGCATACAGCACTTCCACTGCAGCAAGGGATTCTGGGAAATGACATGCAAATGAGCACACAGTGTCACTTTTTGCCTCAATAACCATTTTTAACATGGTTCCCTATAGGCTTAAGCTTGCTGCATGGTCACAGCTTTGAGCACAGCCAGGGTTAAGGTGCATACCCAGAAAACCACCCACAGACAGCTGTTTCGACCTTGATGGGTCTCATATATATATATATATACAGTGGTCGACAAATCACCAAAAAATCTACTCGCCGAACAAAAAAATCTACTCGCCACCTAGTACCAAACGTGTGCTGCTTGGGCAAATAGGCGCTCGCCATGATGTTAAATCCACTCGCCCGGGGCGTGTAAATGTATAGGATTGTCGAACACTGTATACATATATAGATGTGTGTGCATGTATTCTATATAGTAAAGTATTACGTTATATATATATATAATAGAGGTACAGAGCTATCTTATATATAATAGGGGTACAGAGCTATCTTATATATAATAGGGGTACAGAGCTATCTTATATATAATAGGGGTACAGAGCTATCTTATATATAATAGGGGTACAGATCTATCTTATATATAATAGGGGTACAGATCTATCTTATATGTAATTGGGGTACAGATCTATTTTATATATAATAGGGGTACAGATCTATCTTATATATAATAGGGGTACAGATCTATCTTATATATAATAGGGGTACAGAGCTATCTTATATATAATAGGGGTACAGAGCTATCTTATATATAATAGGGGTACAGAGCTATCTTATATATAATAGGGGTACAGCGCTATCTTATATATAATAGGGGTACAGCGCTATCTTATATATAATAGGGGTACAGCGCTATCTTATATATAATAGGGGTACAGCGCTATCTTATATATAATAGGGGTACAGAGCTATCTTATATATAATAGGGGTACAGCGCTATCTTATATATAATAGGGGTACAGCGCTATCTTATATATAATAGGGGTACAGAGCTATCTTATATATAATAGGGGTACAGAGCTATCATATATAATAGGGGCACAGAGCTATCTTATATATAATAGGGGTACAGCGCTATCTTATATATAATAGGGGTACAGCGCTATCTTATATATAATAGGGGTACAGAGCTATCTTATATATAATAGGGGCACAGCGCTATCTTATATATAATAGGGGTACAGAGCTATCTTATATATAATAGGGTTACAGATCTATCTTATATATAATAGGGGTACAGAGCTATCTTATATATAATAGGGGTACAGAGCTATCTTATATATAATAGGGGTACAGAGCTATCTTATATATAATAGGGGTACAGCGCTATCATATATAATAGGGGTACAGAGCTATCTTATATATAATAGGGTTACAGAGCTATCTTATATATAATAGGGGTACAGATCTATCTTATATATAATAGGGGTACAGAGCTATCTTATATATAATAGGGGTACAGAGCTATCTTATATATAATAGGGGTACAGAGCTATCTTATATATAATAGGGGCACAGAGCTATCTTATATATAATAGGGGTACAGAGCTATCTTATATATAATAGGGGTACAGAGCTATCTTATATATAATAGGGGTACAGAGCTGCTTATTTTGCGCTGCAGTGCCGCTTTTATCTATTTACAAACCTACTATTCCACTTGGGATTGATTTATAGAAAGCTTCTCTCCCTTCCAGTTTTTACCGCAATTAAATATTGATGACATCTTCCTAAATTACAGTATGGTCCAACAAGCTTTGTCCCAGTTTTATGAATGCAAACCTTTTTAAAATCGCACACAGTGCTACTGTTTTTTAAGCTGCTTCGTCCACTTTTATTTGCAGGTTCACTAACATACCCTCTGGCTGTAGTACTTGCCGGCTACGGTACCTATTTATATATCCTGTACCGTTTAAAGAGACAATCCAAGCATTCAGATCCTATATGTATATATATATATATATATATATATATATATATATATATATATATATATATATATATATATATATAAATATATATGGTGGTACAATATTGTGAGCTGAGAACATACAGCAGGAACTTGCATTAAAGAGGCAGTCCAAGCAGCATTTAAAAAACGAAAAATAAATATATATATATTCAGCCTTTGATTACCTTTATTGAAAACTAATTACATAAGCAGCCGATTGATTCGTTCTCCCATTATCGATCAGCAAAGATCTTGCTTCCATGGGTTCACTAAATGGCCGCCTTTCCGTTTCAATCAATCCATCAGTCAGTGTAACTCAGCAGCTACAAAGTATCCTGATAATTACTAAGGTAACATTATCTATTGTTACAGTTTGCAGCTCAAACTGCTGGGAATATTGGCAACAAATGATCACAAACAGGAAAGTGTTGCCAAGATCTTGCACTGCTGGGGAACTCGGCTATAGAAATCAAAGGATGCTCGGTATATTATCTCACTAAAAATGGGAATAACAGTTGAATAACAATAATTTTTAAAAAAATGCAGTAAATATTATCTAATACAAAAGACAAAAACCCGACAAGCACAACCAATGATAAGTATAAAAGTGATTTAAAACAAAGTTAAGATACTGCTCCCTTACATGTGACAGAACGTAGATGAGTCCTGAAGCACATCACAGGGAAAGTCCTCAGCTGGCTGCAGGGGTCAAAGTTGCAGCCAGATCTCCCGATATTAGGACTTTTTGAATGGTCCTGCAGCGGGGGGACGCCTCGCGAGCCTCCGCCAGCATTACTGCATTTACGTGCGTGCTGCTCGCGTTCTCTTTCCGCAGCACACTTCCGTATTCAGTGCCCGCCGACGATAGGCATGACGTCACCATGCTCTGCCGGGTACTGCCACCAATAGCCCTACGCGTTTCGCTCATAAAAACTTTGTCTGGGGATGGTGGCTCTGGCTCTCTAATACTACAGAACTGATTTAAAAAAAACAACACACCTGTTGCTGGGATCGCTCCTTTAAAACCAACTGTCCCTACTTCCTGCGAGAGCCCTGAGAAACGACACTGCCGTTCTCCCATTGGTTGAAGCTCAGAACCTGCACCTTAAAGTTGGGCGGTGGATTTAATAAAAAATAACTATCTCATATAGCACTTTTCTCCCAATGGGGCTCAACTCGCATCACAATTACAGTATAACACACAGTACACAAGATTTCCTGTCCCTTCCCCGATGCACTTATTATTGATTTTAGTGCGGTACGCAGCACATATGATTGTTACAGACACAGTCACTGCCCCGTAGAGCTTACAATCCAAATTTCTGGTGCCTGAGGCACAGGGAGATAAAGTGACTTGCCCCAGGTCACAAGGAGCTGACACCGGGAATTGAACCAGTTTCCCCTGATTCTCACTCAGTGTCATTGTTATCAGTGGCAGTGTCTTTACTCACTGAGCCGCTCCTTCTCCCTTTGATCAACAACTAATGTGTTGGCGGGAAGATATCACTACTATTTTTGATCAGTATATACAAATACATTCAGAAATACCAGTGTATAATACAAGGCTATGTGATGTGGAGCCCTCATAGGAAGCTTTGGTATCCCCCAATGTTAGTAGGGTGTGCGTATCAGTGATAGGGTGGCTAGTAAATACCGGGACACATGGAAAAAAAATTATTTATAAGCAAATTACATCAATTCAAAATAAATATTATAATGGTGTTTGTCTAATAGCGTCCCCGTGTATGCTGTATTCTTCATTTATTTCAGTTTCCTACAAACTTTCGAGTGGAGCAAAATGACGGCTTGGATTCTATTAATAAATCATTTAATTAAATGATCTAATTTGACCTCTATTGTTTCAACCACCTACCCCCCCAAACCCCCACTCCCCCCACAAAATAGGGTTCTCACAATCTCATGAGCCTGCGCACAGTGTAGGGCATTACTCTAGTACATATAGATTACATATAGCTACCGGTAATTAGAGTTTACCAATATATCTACATTGTTTACTCTTTTGATATGATTAATCACATAAAAATATGTAGGGTCTATTTTTACGGTTTAAGAGTTTTAAGTGAGTCCAAACAAGGAAAAGCTCAAAATCGAGACATCTGAACAATTATGTGAAAGTTATCGGGACACTGGGACGTGTCATGAAAATCCGGGACTGTCCCAGATAAAACGGGACATATGATCACCCTACCCAATGACAGAGGAACTCAATTGTACCTATTTTCATATGTTGGAGGGTCAGAATTGAGGAACATTGCTCAGAAATATGTGTTCCCATGAATAACAGAGATCAACTGACAAGTTTTATTGGGTGCTAATGGAACAAAGATTGTATTAACAGCACTCAGAACATCAGAGAGAAGCCAAAGGCCCTAAAAGATCTGAGAACGTTCCAAGATGTCAGGCAGACAGGGCCTTGAAGTTTCAAGCAGTTGCTGTCCTATCATTGATCCAAAGTCTTAACCCAATCCTATGAACACCGTGTTTAATATTAACCGTTTTATTCTTACATTGGGGCCAACGATGCATGTGTAGAATTAGTACACCGGCAGACGAAAGGGTTCAATTACATTCCAGCCGTAAAAATTGCAGGGAAACGCCAGCTTGGGAAAAGCAGAAAGGAATCTGAACTGCAGGAAAGGGACAAAGATCAAACTGGGTCCTCGTTGATGGTAAGAAAGGGACATTGGAAAGTGTACGGCAGCAACGTTTTTATTTGAATGATAGATGGGTCACATAGTAATTTATTTTGCTGATGACATGCAGATGAGCACGTGGGCGGATCCATGTAAAAATAGGTAGGAAGACCAATGTAATAATTCTGCCTACCCAGAATCCTTATCTGCCGCTTAAACACTGTCTGGCGTGGCCGGAGGGGAATGAAGCAGGTTTGGGGACTTGTGGAAGACAAAAAAATATTCCCTGGTTCTCCCTTCCCATAACTAAAAAGGTTGATTTCTATGTCTGCTGCTATATTACCCATATAGCACACTGTACAAGATTTGGCATGTCAATAGCCATGATCTCTTAGCATACGCTTCCACTGCAGCCATGGATTCTGGGTAATGACATGCAGACGAGCACTCACAGTGTCACATTTTGCTTCTTGTCCATTTTAGCATGGATTCCTATAAGTATACAGCAGGCATAGGCTTATAGGGGTCAATGTTAAAATGGACACAAAGCAAACGGTGACGGTGCGCTCATTTGCATGTCATTACCCAGAATCCCTGCAGGCTCAGAGATAATGGGGAAATGGCAGACCCGTTTGAGACGCGAATGTGCACACACGTGGGATTTTATTTGCTATACGGTGGAGGGTTTTTGTCCCTTTTTAACCACCATGTAAATGTGTGGTTGATATCTATATTAGGAATTGCAGTAATTTGGGCTGAGTTATAAGGCATATCCCAGCAAATTCAAAATGGCAGCCATATTTAGGGGAAACTGCCCCAAAATTAGCTCAGTAAATTGCTGTTTACAGTAAGTAAAAATTGCTGAGGTATTAGGCAGTTTTTAGGAAATTACTATAAAAATGCAGTTTTACCGTCTTTTTATCCTGCTCCCATGCTTCATTGCGAATGTTCTGTTTTGGAGAAATAGTGATGTAAAAAGATTTTTACTGGGGCATAACAAAGATGGCCACCATTGTAATTTCCTAAAAAAAAAACTGCCTAATACCTCAGCCCTAGTCAATAAATGCAAGATGCAATCTCCTACCCAGCATGTATTGTAAATGATGGGATATTTTCCCGAGACGTTAGTCCCTAGCATCATAAATTACTGAGATTTGGGGCGGATGGCCCAAGCAATATACCATTGAAATTCTGATGACAATCAGGGAGATGGATAGCAAATTAATGAGGGTTGACCTGTTTTCAAGGGCGATTAATAAATGTGTTTATCAGAATAGCCAGCATGTCTGTACGTGTGTAATATACATGAGCTTTTCACACCTACAGTTCCAGGCATAAATTAATAATGATGCAGATGATAATCCCTAGCACACGAACAATAAGTTCTGCAATAAAAGGGTAGCCCCCTTTCCCTATAATTTAGGGAACTACGCGGGCAACTACGTGTGCTGCTGTACCGGTCTGCTCACAGGAGGCCTGAACCTCCACCTCTGGGAGCCAGGGGGTGAGCTCTATCTCTTTGTGTGCAGCGCCTCCACCTCTGAGGGATCCCAGCGTTGGCGGGATTACCCCTCACAGTCACCAATACAACAGTAGTAAGCAATACACCACACAAAGTATATAACTAATCTTTACTGTACACAATACTAAACACAATACATAGGTACCAACAGTATAGTGCAGTAACCCCAACACAGAGTGGTTCCCCCAAAGTACTGAGGGCGCCGTGGCACCAATAACCCACAGTATCCGTCCCAGCAATCCCACCCAAATGTGAGGTAGCGCTACCTCCTGTGAATGTTGGTGCGCGTTGGGTACCGGCCTCGGTACTCCAGTACCCAGGTGCCGTTTGCGGAGGTGTGTTGGAGCGGGTCCCACGCAACGGGACCTCCGACAACAATTCCCTTCTCTCCTAAGGGTTCAGCTCCTCGTCGTGGTGTGAGCTCCAGCTGGCGGGTCTCACACAATGTCCCAGAAGACTGCGGCCTGGTTCCAGGTCGCAGAGAGCCGTGTCTGCGGCTGTCCACCGGCGCAGCAGTACTACTATAGTACTAAAGGGGAAGAGTCCCTATCTGGGGCCTTCCCTGCAACACTCCGCTGGGGTGGCTCGGGGCCTAGGGGGCACGATCTAGGCCTAATCCTTGGAAGCACTGCTCCCTAGATGCTACCTTCCAGGTTGCCGCCTCCTTCTCGACTGAGCACGCTGGCTTCTTGTCTCAGAGGATATCCTGCTCCTTTGGAATGCATCCATGCCATTGGTTGGATCTGCCCACGTGATTTTCAACCCCCCCCTTTCCCCCGAGGATTCTGGGACTCATAGTCCCGCTTCAAGCTGTGCGGAACCAGTCCAAAAGGGCCACTGTGCTATTCCCGCAAAGCATTCTGGGGATTGTAGTCTCTATGGGCTTTTGAAGCCATTTGAAGATGGCCGCCGCTCCGGTCGCAACTGCGCGTGCGCGGCAGTCTGAAACGGCCGCCGCCACCTCCGACGGGAAACCAAGCAGTTTCCCCTCACCGGAGGTAAGGAGGGGGACTCTGCTACAAAAGCGTTTACATTCTCATGTATTAAGCTGAGAGAGCAATAGAACTGTGTGGGCCTGATGAAGGGACAATGTGACACCCGAAAAGTTGGTGCTATTGCTCTCTCAGCTTAATAACGACAACATGAGAATGTAAAGGTTTTTATAGAAGAAATTATTGGTCGTGTGCTAGGAATTAGCATTTGTATCGTTGCAATGGGGGTGCACCTGGGATCCTGGCTCATATCCAGTCTGCACAGAGTGCAATGAGTCAGCTGGCTGAAGCCAACTCGCCGTGGGCTGTCTAGCCGCAGCCTCCAACGACTTTGGGCGTTTTAGGGTAAGGGGCTAAGCTTTAGAATTGAAAGAATTCAGCCTGGTGGCGGCTGTGAGAGTCTCCGGGAGACTGTTCCAGGTGTGGGTTGGACGGTAAGAGAAGGAGGAGCGGCCGGATACTTTGCTGAACGGTGGGACCGAATGTGTCGTATTGCTGAGGGCTTTCCATTGATTGCCTGCTCTGTATGTTGCTACTGAACCTTTTATAATACCAACTAACTGACAGTACAGCAGGGGACCTGCAGTGAGCGGTCAATGGGATTAATGGTCAGTCCGGTGTCTTCATTAATGAGCCCAGTCAGCGGGTAACAAGGCTGGATCATGTTGACTCAGCTGTTAGGATGCTATAGTTTTTCCAGCCCCCTTCTGTGCTACTCCGATAGATCTCTGCAACCTGCCCCTCCACTGAGGCTGGGAGTCCCCCCTCTGTCACCTCTCGGGCTTCTGCGGAATTAAAGGTCACTGCACAGTTGCCATTAGATGGGCCACATGGTTCCAACTCATGAGGACAGTTTGATCCTGCCCTGCCCCAATATTATTAACCTTTTCAGTGTTCTTCGGCCTACGTGGTATGGCAAGACCCAGCATGCCAGAGGGATATGTAGGTATATCTTTATTTATATAGCGCCATCCAGGTACATAGCGCGTTACAATGCACGTGACATAATAATATAACACATAATGGGAATAAGCGCTTCAGGCATAAAAGTAACACTAGGAAAAGGAGCCCCTGCCCCGAGGAGCTTACAATCTAAGTGGTAAGTAGGGAGAACTTACAGAGACAGTAGGAGGGCGTTCTGGTACGTGCGTCTGCAGGAGGCCACGGTCAGAGCACCCGAGGTGTATGGTATCCAGGCACATTTGGCACGAATGCGCGTTTCCCGTGAGCTCTGCGGGGCAGGGGCTTCTTTCCCTGATGTTTGCTTGTATGTCTCAAGCGCTTGTTCCCATGAGTTCTTACTGCTAGAAAGCGCCATGGTGCTGTACAAATGAATATATACGTATATTATACTGTCCTGTCCCAATAACTTAGTGCAGGGGTTCTCATCAAGGCCCCCCAACAGGTCAGGTTTTAAGGCTATTCCTGTTTCAGCACAGGTGGGTGCAGTTTTTGACTGAGCCACTAATTGAGACACCTGTGCTGAAGCTGGGATATCCATAACACCTGGGCTGTTTGGGGGCGGAGGGGGGGAGGTGTTCTTTAGGACTGGAGTTGAGAACCCCTGCTGTAAGGGCTAACTAAAAAGAGTGCAAGCTTTCAGGGCTACTAAGGTCCCTTCCCTAAATCAGACAGAGCTGGCACTCTTTTTAACCAGCAGTTAATCATTAACCTTACTTTTATTCTCTATCCTAACACCGTACTATCCGCTATCAAATATAATAGTAATCATTATTGCTATAATATATATCATTATTATTACTTAGAATCTTATTTATTTCAATAACAAAAACATGGCTACGAATCCCAGAATCCCTAGAGGAACTGGAGAAAAACAGCACTGGCCCTATGACGGGTGAGTTATAAATGACAAATACATCAATCGACCGCTCCCCCTGAATTGGCTTGCAATGTATTAGTGACATTTCAACATTTTGAACCTAAGTCTCAAAACAAAGGAGCCATTTAGTTGCATCATTTGATCAAAACATGATTCAAGCCTGCAGTGTCTGTTGCTCCACTGCTAAAACTCTATCGCAGACCCTCATTCTCTCCCGTCTTGATTACTGTAACCTCCTGCTGTCCGGCCTTCCTGCTTCTCACCTGTCTCCCCTACAATCTATCCTAAATGCTGCTGCTACAGAATCACTCTACTCTTTCCTAAATCTGTCTCAGCCTCTCCCCTGCTGAAATCCCTCTCCTGACTTCAAATCACACATCTCACACTCCATTCTTCTCCTCACTTTTAAAGCTTTACTCTTCTGCCCCTCCTTACATCTCATCCCTAATTTCTCGCTATGCACCACCCCGACTCTTGCATTCTGCTCAAGGAGGTCTTCTCTCTACCCCCTTTGTATCTAAAGCACTCTACCGCCTTAAACCTTTCCCACTGACTGCCCCACACCCAGGGCCGTCAACAGGGGGGGGAGAGCCGGGACAAAGTGTCTCCCGGGCCCGGTGGCTGCGGGGGGGGGGGGGGGGAGGGGGGGGAGGGGGCTGGAAGTTGCTGCCTCCTCTTCCCACGTTGTCCTCTCTGCCACTGGAAGTGGCGCCTGACTTCTGGGTGCACCCATCTTCCGGTGCGCAGAGAGCAGACGGTGTGGCTGAGGAGAGTCGGGATCCGGGGGCCCGGCCACACCCAAAGGTAAGTGGTAATTATTGTATTTGTGGGGGTTGGTAATTGTATTTTGGGGTAATTGTATTGGGGGGGGGTGGTAATTGTATTTTGGGGTAATTGTATTTGGGGGGGTGGTAATTGTATTAGGGGATAGTGGTGGAAATTGTATGGGGGTGCTGTAGTATGGTAATTGCATCTGGGGGGTGTATCTCGGGGGGTGTTTGCATCTGAGGGTGTGTGTATTGTGTCTGTATCTGGGGGGTGTAGTGGTGTCTGTATTGGGGGGGGTTGTGTGGGCAGTGTGGGAGGGGGTATTATGTGGCATGGGGAGGAGGGAGAAATTAGTGTGATGAAAGAGGGGAATGAGTGAGAGGGCGTAACAGAATGATAGCGGAGGGGAGGAGGGAAGAGTAAGAGACAGGGGGGAGAGAAATACAGGTGTGAAAGGGAAGGGCTCGCAAGGGCGCCAACACGGGGGGGGGGTGGCACCGACATGAGAGGGGGAGGCTCTCGGCACCGAAACGAGGGGGAGGAACGCAGCGCCAACACGGGGCGCCGCTGACATGCAGGGGGTGCCTGGGTGAACCTCTAGTTCTGAGCCCCCAGGAAATCTGTCGGCGGCCCTGCCACACCTCCTCCCCTCAGTATCCGACCTGCACCCTCTCTCTCCATCTTTAGGACCTTTCTTAAAACACACCTCCTTAAAGCCGCGTCCGGTATGATTGCGCGTGCGCTCGAGCGCCGTGCCGTCACACGCTGATGTAGCCGGGGAGATTCTTGGCCTGTACAAATGTGCTGTTGCG
>NC_134484.1:464690471-464697650 GCF_040206685.1 Ascaphus truei
TATTTTTCCATGATTAGTACTCCTTGACCGGACTTTTTGTCTCAGCACCCATCTACTGTTGCATTACTTTAGACCCCTTGCCGGGGCTTCCCAAGTGGCTGGACCTGAGTCTCTATTTTTTCTTTTTATCTATTTGAGCGTCACAGACCTGCACATGGAGTAGTGTTAACCAGATTATTATTGTTTAGTTATTAAACGCCAACATATTCCGCCACGCGGTACAATGGGGGGTATAAAGTTATAAGCTCTGTGGGGAAGGGACCCCCCTTTCCTATTGTAACTTTGGGGGCCTATGCTATAAGCCTCAATAAGTCTCTTATTGAGGCCTTTTACTGCTATTCAGTAAGCCTCAATAAGTGGCCAATAAAAGCCTTTATCACATTTCCCCCCTGTTGCAGGGTACATGCAACTACACACGCGGGTTTCTTGACAAGGCTTATTTATTTAGCCTTAAAAGATATACAGCACACAAAACAAAAATAGCTTTTCATCAGTAACAAAAGAAAAATGGCTTTTCTTCAGCAGACAAACAAAAACAGTTTCTCTTTAGCAGACAGTGTATAAATCAGGCAGTTACCCTTTTCTATGCAAGGGACAGACAGTTCACAATTCATGTACTTTGCTAATCAGACCTTGTATCAGGAAATCTCTTCAGCAGCTTACTCCTCTCTCCTCAACAGCCTGGCTCCATGTGTCTACAGCCTGGGTTTTAACACACCTTGATTAGGCAGCTGGGATCCAACTAATTGTCCTGAGGTTCCCAGCTGAAGTTAACCTAGTCAGTGCTGCACTGCAGACTAGACATAGGTTTTCCAGGCATATAACTGGTGGCTTTTATTTACCCTGTCACATTCCTCCCCTGTTAGTGTGTGGCTGGGGCTACGCACGGCTGAAGCCACCCCTTCTCTAGAAAAGAAGTCAGTATTTGCGTTCTCTTTTCCCGGCCTATGCTTAATCTCAAATGAGAAGGGTTGGAGGGCCATATACCACCTAGTCAATCTAGCATTGGAATCCTTCATGCAATTTAACCACTTCAGTGGAGCATGATCCATCACCAAAGTAAAATGGACTCCTGCCAGGTAATGCCTCAAAGCCTCGATTGCCCACTTTACTGCGAGGCACTCTTTCTCAATCACTGAGTAGTTTTTTTCCCTTGGGAACAATTTCCTACTCAGGAAAAGGATAGGATGTTCAACTCCCTCAAACTGTTGTGACAACACTGCCCCTAGCCCTATCTCTGATGCATCTGTTTGCACTATAAAAGGGCTGTTGAAGTCTGGGCTTCTAAGGATGGGACCCTCTGATAGACACCTTTTTATGTCCTCAAAGGCTCTCTGACAATCCCTTGACCACACCACTTGTGTAGGGGCACACTTTTTTGTGAGGTCCGTTAAAGGGGCTGCCACTTCCGAATAGTTGGGGATGAACCGCCGGTAGTACCCTGCTAAACCCAGCAGACAGCGTACCTGCGTTTTTGTTTTTGGGGGTTCGGAACTTCTTTCAGGGCAACTACCTTGTCGGCTAGTGGCCTTACTTTTCCACCTCCCACTGCATACCCTAAGTATTTGGTTTCCACCTTACCCAGGGCACATTTCTTAGGGTTGGCTGTGAGCCCTGCCTCTCTTAGAGATTTGAGGACCGCTTTCAGCCTATTTAGATGGGCCCGCCAGTGTTTACTATAAATGACAATGTCATCTAGGTAGGCTGCGGCATAATTCCTATGGGGCCTCAGTACCTTATCCATGAGTCTCTGAAATGTGGCTGGGGCTCCATGCAGTCCAAATGGCATTGTCACAAACTGGTATAAACCCATGGGAGTGGCAAAGGCTGTTTTGCATTTGGACTTTTCCTCTAAGGGTATTTGCCAGTATCCTTTTGTCAAGTCCAACGTGGATATATATTCCGCGTTACCAAGGGCGTCAATTAATTCGTCCACCCTTGGCATCGGATATGTGTCAAACTTGGATACCGCATTGACCTTTCGGAGGTCCACACAAAATCTTACCTTCCCATCGGGTTTAGGGACCATAATTAGTGGACTACACCACTCACTGCATGATTCCTCAATCACTCCTAAGTGTAACATTTCTTGTACCTCCTTCTCTACCAGAGCCCTACGACTTTCAGGCAACCTATAAGGACGGGAACATACTTTTACCCCAGGTGCTGTCTCGATTGCATGGGAAATTAAGTTAGTTTGTCCTGGTAAGTCAGAAAAAACATCCTGGAATTGTGTAATTATTGCTAACAAGTCCCCTTTTTGTTCAGAGGACAACTGTTTACTGTTGGGATTTTATCGTCACTCACGATGTTCTCCCATGGAGGCTGAGGACCCAAGTCCGTTTCCTCCTCCACCGGGTGGATGAATAGAGACCGCTGCAATTTCCAGGGTTTCAGCAAGTTCACATGGTAAATTTGTTTACTCTTCCTGGACCCTGGTTGAGCGATCTCGTAATCCACATCACCCGTACGGCGGAGTACTTCGAATGGGCCCTGCCATTTGGCCAGGAGTTTACTCTCGCAACTGGGTAACAATAACATCACATGGTCTCCTGGGTGAAACACTCTCATGCGAGCATTCTGATTGTAATGTCTCTCCTGACTGTCCTGGGCTGATCTAAGATTCTCCCTGGCAAAATGGCCGACCACATCTAGGCGCTTCCTAAGGTCTAGTACATATTGCAGGGTATTCTTAGAAGGGGACTGCTGTTCCTCCCAGGACTCCTTTAGGAGGTCTAGGATACCCCGGGGTTGGCGGCCATAGAGCAATTCAAATGGAGAGAATCCCGTGGAGGCCTGGGGAACTTCCCGCATTGCAAACAGCAGAAAAGGGAGAAGTTCATCCCAGGCTCTCTCTCTGAATCTACAAATTTCCTCAGCATCCCTTTTAGAGTTCGGTTAAATCTTTCCCCCAATCCTTCAGTCTGTGGATGGTAGACCGATGTCCGAACAGACTTGACCTCTAGTAACTTTAAGACATCCTGCATCAGTTTAGCCATGAAATTTGTACCTTGGTCTGTCAACATCACCTGGGGAAGTCCAACCCGTGAGAACAGTTACAACAACTTGTTGGCTACTTGCTTCGCCATTGCTGTTCTCAGGGGGAACGCCTCAGGATACCTTGTTGCATAGTCAACTATTACAAGGATAAACCTGTGTCCTTTCGCAGAAGGTTCTAGAGGTCCTACCAAGTCTACCCCAATCCTCTCAAAGGGAACTGACACCAAGGGTAGAGGAACCAAAGGGGCTGGTTTTTGTCCTTTTGGACTAGTTAGCTGGCACTCCGGACATGCTGCACATAGCTTAGCAATATCACTATGCATCCCTGACCAATAGAATCGGGATGAAATACGGTCCAATGTTTTATCCCTGCCCAGGTGACCACCCCAAGGGACAGTATGGGCTAGAGGGAACACAGATTTAACAAATGCCTTGGGAACCAATATCTGTCTGATGACCTCCCCTGTTTGTGTCTGCCTATTCACCCTATATAGCAGGCCTGCACAACTCGTAAAGTGCGGAGGGCCGAAATGCTCCAAGGAAAAAAAAATTGGGCCGCACGGGTAAAATCATCATCATCATCATCATCATCATCATCATCATCATCATCATCGTCTCTCCTCCAGCACCTCATCATCATCCTGCACGTCCCATCACTCTCCCCCCCCTGCATCTCCCATCTCTCCCCCCCTGCATCTCCCATCTCTCCCCCCCCCTGCATCTCCCATCTCTCCCCCCCCTGCATCTCCCATCTCACTCCCCCCCCTGCATCTCCCATCTCTCCCCCCCCTGCATCTCCCATCTCCCCCCCCCCTGCATCTCCCATCTCTCCCCCCCCTGCATCTCCCATCTCTCCCCCCCCTGCATCTCCCATCTCACTCCCCCCCCTGCATCTCCCATTTCACTCCCCCCCCTGCATCTCCCATCTCTCCCCCCCCTGCATCTCCCATCTCTCCCCCCCTGCATCTCCCATCTCTCCCCCCCTGCATCTCCCATCTCTCCCCCCCTGCATCTCCCATCTCACTCCCCCCCCCCCTGCATCTCCCATCTCTCCCCCCCTGCATCTCCCATCTCTCCCCCCCTGCATCTCCCATCTCTCCCCCCCTGCATCTCCCATCTCTCCCCCCCCCCTGAATCTCCCATCTCTCCCCCCCCTGCATCTCCCATCTCTCCCCCCCCTGCATCTCCCATCTCTCCCCCCCTGCATCTCCCATCTCTCCCCCCCCCCCTGCATCTCCCATCTCTCCCCCCCCCTCTGCATCTCCCATCTCTCCCCCCCTGCATCTCCCAACTCTCCCCCCCTCTGCATCTCCCATCTCTCCCCCCCCCTGCATCTCCCATTTCTCCCCATCTCTCCCCCCCCAGCATCTCCGATCTCACTCCCCCCCCCTGCATCTCCCATCTCTCCCCCCCTCTGCATCTCCCATCTCTCCCCCCCCTGCATCTCCCATCTCTCCCCCCCTGCATCTCCCATCTCTCCCCCCCCCCTGCATCTCCCATCTCTCCCCATCTCTCCCCCCCCTGCATCTCCCATCTCACTCCCCCCCCTGCATCTCCCATCTCTCCCCCCCCCTCTGCATCTCCCATCTCTCCCCCCCCTGCATCTCCCATCTCTCCCCATCTCTCCCCCCCCTGCATCTCCCATCTCACTCCCCCCCCCTGCATCTCCCATCTCCCCCCCCCTCTGCATCTCCCATCTCTCTCCCCCCTGCATCTCCCATATCTCCCCCCCTGCATCTCCCATCTCTCCCCCCCCTGCATCTCCCATCTCACTCCCCCCCCCTGCATCTCCCATCTCTCCCCCCCCCCTCTGCATCTCCCATCTCTCCCCCCCTGCATCTCCCATCTCTCCCCCCCTGCATCTCCCATCTCACTCCCCCCCCCTACATCTCCCATCTCCCCCCCTCTGCATCTCCCATCTCTCTCCCCCCTGCATCTCCCATCTCTCCCCCCCTGCATCTCCCATCTCTCCCCCCCCTGCATCTCCCATCTCACTCCCCCCCCTGCATCTCCCATCTCTCCCCCCCCTCTGCATCTCCCATCTCTCCCCCCCCTGCATCTCCCATCTCACTCCCCCCCCCTGCATCTCCCATCTCTCCCCCCCCCTCTGCATCTCCCATCTCTCCCCCCCTCTGCATCTCCCATCTCTCCCCCCCTCTGCATCTCCCATCTCACTCCCCCCCTGCATCTCCCATCTCACTCCCCCCCCTGCATCTCCCATCTCCCCCCCCCCCCTGCATCTCCCATCTCTCAATCTCCCTCGCCCCCCCAAGCTTCTTTGCCACCCCCCCCCCCCCCCAATCTCCATCTCTCCCTGGTCCCACGGGTCCCACTCCCTGCCTATGCGACCACACTGCCGGGGTGCAGGAGGGAGGGCCAGAGGGAGAGTCTGGGTGCCGGATGGGGAGTTACAGCGGGAGAGCGGGAGGGCACGTGGCGGCCCCCACCCCTGCCCCCCCCCCCCACCCAACCTCCCCCCACCCCCAATCTCCCTCGCCCCCCCCAAGCTTCTTTGCCCCCTCTCTCCCCCGCATCTCCCTGGTCCCACGGGTCCCTACCTTATGCGGCCACGGGTGAGGTAATGAAACAGACAGAAGCTCCAGGTGCTGCACTGGCTGGTGTGCAAAAGCGCGGGAGAGCGTGGCTGCTGCTAGCCCCGCCTCCCATCCAATCCCGGGCCGCGGCTCAGCTGCCTCTGCATATTTCCAGGGGGGCCATGCTTCCGCCCCACGTTGGGAGCAGGGAAGGGGGGGGGGGGTGGAGCGGGCCGCGCCGGGACCGCAGGGAATCGGCGCCATTTTTTTTTCAAATTTTTTTTTTTTTTTCAAAGTTTTTTTTTCAAAAAATTTTTTTTTCAAAGTTTTTTTTTTTTTTTAAATTTCATTGAGGGCCGCACAGAGAGGCCAGGCGGGCCGCGTGTTGTGCAGCCCTGCTCTATAGGATGTCCTTTGATAGCTCAAAATGGGGGAATACTATCACCCCCTGTGCATCTAAAATCTGTTCATCAATTTTCACCACCTTGTCATACTGTCTAGCAAAGACTGGGTCTTCCCTTTGCTTCTGGCGAAAGTCAGGGAGGTACAGGTCTGGTAAATCTCCAGGACCCATATCCCCCTCCCTTTGGCCATCCCCAGCCATCACTTGTGACCTCTGACTACTAGAATGGTCACCTTGAAACCCAGATTTCTGCAACCAGTCCTGTTTGTCCAAACGTCTTTGCTTCCGAGTCTTTTGAACCCGGTGTCTACTGGGAAAAAGGTCTGCCGAGAAGGGGAACAGTTTGCCAGGGTTCTCCTGAGCCCTAGAAGGAGGCTCCTCGTGAAAGACTGGGGCCATTAGGTCCGAAAAGAAAGGCCAGTCCCGACCGAGCACAACGGGGGCAGGGAGCCAAGGAGCAACTCCTACTTCGAGGTAAGCCTCCTGACCTTTTACCTGTAGCCGGATTTTGGCCGTCGGATAGCGTTTTACATCGCCGTGTATACATTCTATGCTCCATGGGGAGTCAAAAGAACACACGTTAGGCGGTAACAGTTCCTGGACGATCAGCGTTTTCCCAGAGCCCGAATCTACAAGGGCCTGGACGTTTTTTCCCCCAATCAGAGCTGGAAGTAGCCAGGGCTTGTAATTTTCCCCAGTAAAAGCCGAGGCGACGGTTCTGCTGAATGAGCAATCCATCTGTGGACAGTCCACATACCGGTGGCCTTGTTCTCCACAGGCAGAACATGGAGAGGGTTCCCTCGCAGGAGGGGGCTGTGGATAGCGCTCCGCTGGACCGGTTACTGGAGACCAGGCATCTGGTGGGTCCTGTGGGCGACGTCCTCGGAAGTTCCTCTCATTTTGCGACGAGCCGACATCCGGAAGGAGATGAGGGTCTCGCGGGGGCCAGCATTTGGACTCCGTCCTTGCTGGAACGACTGCTCCTTCCGTTGGACTTGGCGGTTGCGTATGGATGGGCCGTAGGTTCCCCATTGATCCGACCTCCCTCTTTGGGCGTCCCTGCTGTTTGGTCTGCTCGCACAAAAACTCTTAAAAAAATTCTTCCATTTTTTTCATTCTTGTGTGTATGTATGGCCCTTTAACTGCAGGGGCCTTTCAAAATCTCACTTCTTGACACCATATGTTGCAGGGTACACGCAACTACACATGCGGGTTTCTTGACAAGGCTTATTTATTTAGCCT